>NC_140936.1:27876312-28011312 GCF_014529385.1 Adiantum capillus-veneris
GGAACAAGATGCGAAACCACATGGTTAAAAGGAATATTGACTTGGTAACATGCACTATCTGCCTTTGGTGCTCGCAGTCCCTGCTGTATGTGGCAACAGAAAATTGAATTTAGTTGCTCCTTGACATCTCACAACACCAATATCACCAGATGCTTCAAAAAAAATCATCTTCAAGCAGATGCATGCAGAATCTTGCAACTTTGCAGTAAACAGCAAAAGCCCGTTCCACCTCACCCCAGATTTTTGTCCACCACACCAGGATTAAAACTAACAAACTGGTAATCAAGTCCATCTTTGAGCTGATACTTAACGCTACACGTGCATCACAGTACTTCAAACGATCAGAGTCACCCACAGTTCTTCTGTCTATGTTGTTCAACCTCAATTGCAGATTCTTGCAGCCCAGCTTCCGTAAATATATTTGACATCAAGATATACGGAGCGGCCAGCTCAGGCTGTAAATCCACGGCAGACTTGAATGCCAATTTTGCCAGCTCTACGTTCCCATGTGTCCGGCATGACGCAAGTAAGCTGAGCCAGATGGTCATAGGAGCTTGCATTGACATGGAGTTTAGCATCTTCTCTATTCTCTTGAAATCTCCTGCACGTCCAAGGAGGTCAAACATAATGCCATAATGCTGCAAATTTGGACGTAGATTATAGTCTCTGATCATAGATTCAAAGTATTGAACTCCTTGGATTACAAGTCCAGAACGACAACAGATCAAAAGCACTGTAACAAATGTTGCTTCATTGGGAAAGATTTGTGCCCTGTTCATCGTTTCATAGATTTCTAGAGCTCCTTTGGTGTCTCCCCCCTCTGCATAGGCAGAAATATATGCATTCCATTGGACAACATCGCGCTCATACTCAGGTATCTCATTAAATATCACCTGTGCATCCACAATGCTTGCACAACTCCCATATGCATGCAATAAGGTAGCAACAACATCAGCCATTTGATCAAACCCAGAGGACACAATTTCAAAGTGAACTTGTTTGCACAACTCCAAGCTTCCCAGGTTATGACAAGCTTGCAGAGCACACAAAAACGTAGCATCATTTCTGACTGCTCTTTTCTTTTGCATCTCTCCATATAAATCTGCCGCTTTCTCTGCTTGATCCCATTCAACGTATGCAGAGAGCATTGCATTCCATGACAACAAATTATGGTGTGATAATCCCAAAAAGACATCCTCAGCCTCCTTGATTGCCCCACATTTTCCATACATGCTCAGAAGGGCTGTACTGACAGCAACATCAGAGACAAAACCTCTCATCCTAGCATCAGCAAACAATGCCTTCCCTATCTCCAAAGCTTTTCTCTTAACAGGTCGTCCTTCAAACAGACAATTGTCTCCTTTTTCTGCAAGACTGGCACATGCTTGGAAGGCAGTAATGAAGGCGAGCAGATCAGGACTTATCTGCTCATGGTGCATTAAACTGAAGAGCTGCAGAGCCTTATTCGGTTCACCCTGCTCGACATAAGCAGACAACATTGCAGTCCAAGATACAACATCACGATGAGACAATTGACAAAACGCAGCCTCTGCTTGTACAAGCATCCCGCATTTTCCGTACATGGTAATTAAAGCAGTACCTATGAAAGTATCTGAGGAGAGGTTACGCCTGCGGATGTCTGCAAGTATCCCCTCTCCAATTTCCAGAGAAACCACTTTGCTGCTGGGCACTACCTTTGAAGAAAATGCCTCTTCTCTCTCTCCAAGAAGAGCACATGCCTTTAAGGCTATGACGTATGTTGAATATTCCACATTCATTCCCTTTTCCTGCATTTGCATATATAATTGTAGAGCCTTTTCTGCTTCACCCAGCTCAACGTATGCTGAAAGCATTGCCCTCCATGACACAAGGTCATGCTGAGCTATTTTACAGAATACCGCCTCGGTTTCTTTCATAGCTCCGCACTTCCCATACATGTTCAAGAGTGTGGTGCCTACAATTGTATTAGTTGCAAACCCATTGTTATTGACGTCAGCATGAAAAGCCTGTCCAATTAATAATGCCCTTAACTTGATTGGTTGTTGATCCACCAAGACAGCCTCTTCCCCTTCTGCAAGAATAGTACATGCCTGAAGAGAAATCACATACAAAACTGGGTCCACACTTACCCCTTCATCTTGCATTTGTCTGTACAATTGTAACATGGATTCAGCTTGCCCATGCTCAATGTACGCTGACATCATTGAGGTCCATGACACAATGTCACGTTCATTGAGCTCACAGAACACCTCCTCTGCTTCTGCAATGGCCCCTCCCTTGCTATATAGACCAAGTAATGTGCTTCCAACAAAGGAGTCAGACGCAAGCCCCTTTTGACAAGCTTTAGCGTGCAGCCTTCTGCCCATATCAAGGTCTTGCATAATGCTACAAGCTTTGAAGAGGCCCACAAAGGTGTAGCTATTAGGCTCAATGCGAGCCTCTTCCATGTGAGGGAAAATTTCAAGGGCCTCTGAAGCATGATCACCCGCTAAACATGCATTTATCATTGCATTCCAAGATTCCACAACACCATGGCCCTGTGATTTATTTAATATGTCGCATGCCTCCTCAATTGCCCCACATCTTGCAAATGCTACCAGTGATGTCCTACCCAGGTCACTATCATCCAGCTCAGCAGGTGCATATAATGTGAGATGGGCCTGGACTTGCCTGACATAGTTGAGCGCGTTTTGTCTACCACATTTCTGAAGGAGAATCTTGTATGTAGAGGCAGCAAGAGGGTAATTCATACTTACAAGAGCCTCTATGGCTTCATCCAGCTTCCCTGTACGACAAAAGCTTTGAAGGCAAGTCTCATCCAATGAAGAAGAGTCACGTTGCATGCTGTCCTGATGGTTGGGATCGCTGTTGACATGATGATGGGCATGACTGTGACGACGACGGGCATCATGAAGGGTGGGAAGGCGAGAATCAACCCAAACAGGCTTAAGTTTGTTATTGAGCCAGAGAACTTGTTTTGAAGTCTTGTGTCGAAAATCGGGGTATCTGGCGTTGGTCTTGGAGCGCCTGTAGTCCCACCATTGAGAAGGGTTAGAGAAGAGGTCCTTCCAGAGCTCTTCATGTTGTTGCTCTTGTTGCTGCTGCTGCTGCTGCTGCTGTGCTAGTTGTGACCCCGGTTGTGGAGCTACTGCTGTTGCCAGTTGCGTTACAGTGGAGACGTCCATGATTGCTGCCTTAGAATGTGGGTGAGCTACCGACGAACAAAGAACATAGCAGCATGTCTACACTGTGCAGTGCGCGAAGCGGATATCGCGCGTCATTGCGCGCTTGATTCTTGAGGCCTCATCACCACAGCAGATTGGGGAGGCAGCAGATTGGCGGTTCGTTTTCTAGGGGAGCCTCGTGATTATTTGACACCCCTTCTGTCAAGTGACTCCCTATTAATGGGGGCGGCCGGATTGGTTTTAATCCCCAAGTATGTTTGGGTGATCATCATGTCATCACGATTGAAGTGAACCCCAAGAAAACTCACGGTGAACATCAAGTGATCCCGTGTGATTCCCAATTGAAATGTGATCACTTTGTGAACCCACCTATTCCAAAGTGATCACTGTGTGACCCCAACCATTCCAAAGTGTTCTCCAAGTGAACACCGTATGATCCCCACCCGGTCACTTTTTCTATATTATTTTACGTTCTCACCCCCATTTCAATAGCACACGATACCTTAATGGGAGAGCCGTTGCCTCCGATGTGGGAGGTGGGGGTCCAAGTCGCAGGTTAGACTTGGCCGAAATCTTTTTATTCTTGGGCATAAACGGACGGTGTACATCATCCAGAGATCGTGGACCATTGATCCCACCTGACACAAGGGGGTGTCAAATAGTGACGAGGCTAGGGGAGGCACATGTGACATCAGCAATGTGTCATCTTTTTATTCTTGGGCATAAACGGACGGTGTACATCATCCAGAGATCGTGGACCATTGATCCCACCTGACACAAGGGGGTGTCAAATAGTGACGAGGCTAGGGGAGGCACATGTGTCATCACGATTGAAGTGAACCCCAAGAAAACTCACGGTGAACATCAAGTGATCCCGTGTGATTCCCAATTGAAATGTGATCACTTTGTGAACCCACCTATTCCAAAGTGATCACTGTGTGACCCCAACCATTCCAAAGTGTTCTCCAAGTGAACACCGTATGATCCCCACCCGGTCACTTTTTCTATATTATTTTACGTTCTCACCCCCATTTCAATAGCACACGATACCTTAATGGGAGAGCCGTTGCCTCCGATGTGGGAGGTGGGGGTCCAAGTCGCAGGTTAGACTTGGCCGAAATCTTTTTATTCTTGGGCATAAACGGACGGTGTACATCATCCAGAGATCGTGGACCATTGATCCCACCTGACACAAGGGGGTGTCAAATAGTGACGAGGCTAGGGGAGGCACATGTGACATCAGCAATGCTTGAAAGAAATGTTTTTCAAAATTTAAAGGTAAATTGACACTGTTTTCACACTAAATATCTCCAAATTCAACCTAGGTTTTTTTTTAAGGATCAAGTCACCATCACATCACTAATGAGCCCCATCCCATCATGCATGGGGATCCTTGTTGGGGGAAAGTGTGTCTTAGCTCAAGTTGTACACTTGTGTTGTTTCCAAAACTTCTAAGCAAAAGACAGCCATCGTTAAAAGCTTCATCTATGTTTTGCAAAGCACTCATACATCTAGCTAGTGTCAATGTCAAACCATCCTTGCTCAATTCCACTCGAAGCACTCCAAATACAAAGGCAATGAAGCATTCATAGATCTAGCTAGTGTTAATGTCAAACCATCCCTCCTCAAATTCAGTCAAAGCACTCCAAATACAAAGGCAATGAAGCATTCATAGATCTAGCAATGTAAAGGTCATACCATCCTTCCTCAAATCCACTTGAAGCACTCCAAATACAAAGGCAATGGAGCAGTAATTGCCTTCTAGCCCCCTCCATATTGAAATTCTTTAGCACTTTGCATATGTATTCTCTTTACGACGAGTAAATAACCTAAAATAACCTATTACTCCTATCTCTCATAATCCACATACCAAGAATCTAATTCACTTCACTCAATTCCTTCATTTCAAAGTTCTCATGCAACTTAGATTTCAAAGCACTGACCTGATCAAAACTATTTCTCTAAGCTATAAGCATGTCATCTATGAATGATCAAAGTCAAAGGACTACCATTTATAGTCTTCTTAATGCAAAAGACAATGATCAATGTCTCTCCTATATCCTTAAGACTCCATCAATGCATCAAACTTTTGGTAGTATTCCCTTTGATATTGTGCCTTCTTAAAAGCATATAGACTTTTATTTAGCTTCTTACACACCCAAAGGATCAACCAAAATATATTACACCACCTAAGTGCAAGGGAGGGGTTATAATATAAACTTGGAGAGAGGGGGGAGGGGGGGACCATCAAAGAGAAAAAGGTATTGCTATAGAAATCCTCTTTATAAAAAATAATGATGACAACCATCTTTAAGTATAGATGGAGATATAGATGAATGCGTTAAATACCAACATCGTTAGTAAAGAGAAAATGAGCTAGTGTCATAAAAGATAAGTAGTTTCAAGCTGTATGGAGTCAAGTTGAGTAATTCGTTTTTAACTTGACGTATGTTAATTGAACAAGACAAAGACCTTGCACGTGTTCCTATTCATAGTCATTATAGTCCCTTGACTTGACTGGTTTCAAGAAATAGGAGCAACCAATTCTACTTCCTCTTGTTACATTCCTTGATTAAATTTGATGTTTTTTTTTCCAAGGACTCAAGACTAATATTAAAAGGACCGATCGAATGAGGGTCATCTACGGCCCAGAAAAGGAGATTAAAATCATGGAGAACATCCTAAAAGCATTAAATGAGCCTCTTATATACAAAAATGTTTCCTTTAGATCTAAACCCTTCCTAGAGAGAAAAGCTAAAAGCAAAATAAGTACATAGTCTGAATGAATGATAGGAATTTTAGCTAATCTACAATTTTTTGGATATATATGAAAGATTTTACCCCTCTCCCAGGGCTCTAAATTATCTTTTGAACCCCTAATATATGGATCTTCTTTAGCTTAAGAAAAGTAGTCTTCTATTTTGCATATGATCTCTTTCAATGATTATTGCAACTCTTGCCAAGAAGCTTGAGGAAGGTTGCAAAATGATTTTCGAAATGATTGCAACTCCTTGTCTTGGCCAAAAATATAATCAAGGACTTACTAATTTTACCGCTTCAAAGGTAGAACTTGATAAATGCTTGAAAAAGTTACGCAATATAGATTTTTCTTTTGTCACTACTTCTACCACCGCAAGTGTCTCCCAATAAGATGGACTACTTTGCATAGATATGGGTGCCCTAGAAGCTATAAAAGAGTTTCAAAACAATCTTTGTACTCTTAATGAGACAACTCTATTGGAAATGTTCCCAAAGGTGTCCATGGTCTTTCCTTTCCTCCTCGTTAGGTACCTCGAAGTTGAGTCTTTTGGAGTGGACCACCAACTTTGGCTTTTGCCAAATGAAGTTTTATCAGCCCCTATTCTCAATGAAACTTGAGGGTTTTGAGCTAATCTGCCTATAGCTACTATTGAAGAATGCAAGCTTAAGGTGCTTAAGGACGCACACTTTCTTGACAAAGGAAAAATCATCAAGCCCCCTTTCAAACTTAACTTTTAGGATCCTTCCAAATGTGCCTCAAATGTTAGTTTGTACATTTGAACCAATGGTGTTATGGAGGTTACCAAAAGTAATTTAGACTATTTCACAAAATTTGCTATTTAATTTAGACCATATTTAAAGTGTGCTTGCAAGTGTCTATACTCAAAAGCAACTTGTAATCTTGAATCATTTGGTTTGACCATGTTGTTTGGTATATTCTTGATCACTTGGAGATTCTATTCCTAGATAAACCAACCACTTTTCATCGTTCCCTCTTTTGCTCTTGGCTTGGTGGTCAAGCTAAGTCCTTGGTGATTGCTCACATGGCTTCAACAACTTTAAAATCCTAATGCTAGATATTCTTAAAGAATCAAAGTCTGATGAGCATGGCACTTTTTGAATGATTTACAAACTATAAAGGAGTCAAGTTGGCTACAATCCTATTGAAACCATGTATTGATGAGGATTCTAGATCTTCTTTCAAAAGGCCAATTTCACTTACCTCACACAACAACTTCTTCGATTCTTTCTTGACCCCGGGCTCCTTTTCTAGCAACAATAGAATAAAAGCTAGAAGTTTTACAAGAAGAAGGGGGAGGAGTATGCATATTTGGCATTTACTTGACAAGTATTTTGGTTTGGATGCAGGTGCTTTTTGGACCTTGTTGAATCAAGACAATATGTACGGAAGCACAAAACAAGGGAATTCTTTTTGTACACTGTCTACATCAAAATGATCTTTTGGATTTGGTTCCCCCCAAAACTATCTTTCGTGAATGTTTTGATACACTTTTTAGTCACCATGAGCATCTTAGGAATGTGATGATAGGATGTCTTTATCATAGTCCTATAAAAAATTTGGTCTATAATATTGATTTCCTTAGAAAATATCTCATGCCTTAATAATATATATTAAGCTATGTACATGGTTTGAAGGCCTTGGAAAACCTGCATGCTCTTATGACTTGAAAATTCCAGACAATTAGGAGGTAATAATAATGATTGCTAAAGTATTAAACCATATTCCATTTTATCCTAAAAACCCTCATCTTGCCCTTTCAGCCTTACTTGGCTATTTGATCATGCCTATCTAATTGAGTTGGTCAGGGTACGGCAACTAGAGTTATCGATCCAATCGAACTTGTTCAAATGTGTGAAAAAATGATTTTTTAAAGACATTGCACACTTTCCACACCAACAGCTCTCTTCTAGCAACTCTTGGATTAACCCAAAGACAAGGGACTATTTTTTGTACATTGTCTACATTAAAATGATCTTTTGAAATCCCCCCCCCCCCCCCCCCCCCCCCCCCCCCGCCCCCTAAAACTGTCTTCTGTGAATTTTTTGATACACTTTTTGGTCACATGAGCATCTTATCAATGTGATGACAGGATGGCTTTATCATAATCCTATCAAAACTTTGGTTTATAATATTGATTCCTTAGAAAATATCTCAGGGCCTTAAAAAATATATTAACTTTTGTACATGGTTTGAAGGCCTTGGAGAACATGTATGTTCTTGTGATTTGAAAATTCCAAACAATTTGGAGGCAATAAGAATGATTGCTAAAGTATTAAACCATATTCGGATTTATCTTAGAAACCCTTATCTTGCCCTTTCAGCCTTGGCTATCTAATTGACTTGGTCAAGGTACTCCAATTAGAGATATTGATCCAATCGGACTTGTTCAAATGTGTGAAAAATGCTTTCTTAACAACATTGTACACCTTCCACCCGAATGGATCACTTCTAGCAACTCTTGGATTAACCCAGAATCAAGGGGATACTTTTTGTACATCCTCTATATCAAAATGAACATTTGGATTTTTTTCCCCCTAAAACTATCTTCTTTGAAAGTTTTGATACACTTCTTAGTCACTATGATCATCTTAGCAATGTGATGATAGGATGGCTTTATCATAATCCTATCAAATCTTTGGCTTACTGTACTGATTTCCTTTTTAAAAATCTCATGCCTTAATAAATATATTAAGTTCTATACATGGTTTGAAGGACTTAATGAACACTCTTGGAGAACATGTATGCTCTTGTGACTTGAAAATTCTAGAGAATTTGGACGCAATAAGAATGATTGTTAAAGTATTAAACCCATATTTTGATTTATCATAGGAACCCTCATCTGGCCCTTTCAGCCTTACTTGGCTATTCGATCGTGGCTATCTAACCGACTTGGTTAGTGTACTCCAACTAGAGTCCAATTGCACTTGTTCATATGCGTGATTTTTTTTTCTCTTAACAACATTGAACACCTTCCAACCCAATGGCTCTCTGTTGACCACGGGTCAACAACACGATGTAACTCAACAGAGCCTTATTTTATGAGAGTGATAAAATGCTACGGATTATGGTTAAAAACATCATTTCTAATGAGTAATAGTCTAGTTGCAGAATCCGTGGTGCAATGGCACTTCCAGATTGTACATACAAAGCCATTTTACCCCTTGAACTCTATTTTAGGTTTAACCTATGGTAGCCTTAGTATAAGGTACCTAGGTCATTTTGTAAAGAGAACTTTTTCATAATCTAAGTTTTAAGCTGCCGTTGACTATGGGTGAGAGAGAAAGAGAGAGAGCGTGAGCTTCATCTTGATGCTACTCCTCGCTTGTTCACCACATTGGAGATACGACTGCACCATCATGATAGGCTCGACAAGAGCTACGCATCAACGCTAAGCATTCAACGTGGAGCGGAGCAAACACGCTCCAGCATCTACGACTATTTGTGGCCGTAAGTATATCATGTGATGTTTTCTGTTTGCGTGCAAGTAGTCATTAAAATCGTGGCGACATAAGCTATGCATAGGAACTCATAGATTTTAGTTTTGGGCACTTTTGAAATTATGCTTTGTCTTCATATGTGTTTTCCACAGATGGGTCTAGAGTGAGGGTTTTGAGTGTAGAGGCTTTGGGTCAGGTGAATCCTAATGAGGGGATGGTGTTCCTTAAGTTTCATACAATTATGGTATGATTTGGTGAGTTTCCTTCTGTTTGTGTGTATGTGAGATTCTTGATTTTGGTTGAGTTAGCCTTCTAGAGTGTTGTATGTGTGGGATGGTCTTAGCCTAATAAGCTAAAGAGATTTCCTTTGTACGCCTATCGTGTCATCTGTGTCCTCGATTGACATTAGGTTGATCTAGGTAGTGTTGCATGCACTTTATAGGTGGTGTGATTCACTCCCGCAACATTGGCGCCGCTGTCGGGGACACAAGGACTTGGAGTAGGTAATCCTACGAACACTTTTGTGATGGTTGCTTGCTTTAGTTTTGGCTAAAGAAAACATTTTTCTTAAGTGAATTCAAAAGAGGTTATTCTGAGATCAAGTGGACAACCAGGAAGCGTGTGTCTTGCCGAGGGTTTACAAAAAGGTAGATTTAGTTATGATTTTTAGTATTAGTTGTAGATTAGAGTAGTTGTTGGTGATCGAGTGATTTGTGAGGTGATAAAAACGTTTGTTAGTTCGTGTGTGGCAGTCAAGTGTTTTTCTACTCATAAATGCAAAACCCCATACGTTGTGTAGGAGTATCTTTAGGTAAGTGATTTGATTTTGATCTAGAGCTGTTCATCACTGATTTATTTGCTATAGTGCTTGTTTGCATTCATGATCTCTGAAAAGTCTGGTTTTGAGGGTAAAAATGAAAAAAATAGATTTGTGCTGACATTTTTTCATGACTGAGTGGTGTTGTGCATATAAGAGAGCATTTGCAAGAGTTCCGTGTACAAAAACTGAGGACATCATACACGTATGATGTCTCAAGGGACATCTGGAGACCAAATTTGAAAATTTTGACTGCACTAGAGTGTTCGGAAGGGGTGTTTTACATTCGGTACACAGTGAGACTAGAGTTTTGACCAACTCTTGACACCCAAAAGGCAAAAGACGGAGTATTGGAACCGAAAAAAAGAGAAACTTGTGATTATGAGCACATTTTTGCATGAAAATTGGTAGAAGTGCTTGAAAACCAATGCTAGAGACTTGGAGATGTCTGTGAATGAATTCTAACCAAAAATTGATCAGTAGACATCATATATTACCTGATGGTAGAAGCCTTGCCGAAGTGCAAGAGGTTGAGCGATATATCATTATGGCTAGGGAAAAGGAAATCGAGAGCCTACGCAAGGCAGAGCAACGGAGAGAGTTAAAAGCGAAGGCCCCTATGTCAACATCCACACTAAGAGAGCAATCAAGTGCTCCTAAAGTAGAGACCACTAAGGATCAACCCATAGAGAGCCACATTGCATTTAGTTCAAAGGACACCCCTAGCACCTCAATCCTAGATGGAGCGTTTCTAAATGAAAACCGGGAGTATGAACTATAAACGAAGACTTTAACAAACCTATACATAGGTCACACCTATCACGTGGATTGGTTAGATGTCTTACAATCCACATCGGGTGATGATAGCGTAGAAGAGCAACAACAGGTCACACCTATACACAGGTCACACCTATCACGTGGGTTGGTTAGATGTCTTACAATCCACATCGGGTGATGCTAGCGTAGAAGAGTTTGTGATGCCATCCATAGGGTTATTGAGTTGGAGAGGCAGAACAAGAGGATCACCATGCCTTAAACGGGTCTCATGATATTTTTGTGTCATAAAAACTAATATCTAATTCTCCTAAATGATTTTCTCATGTTAAACTGATCATTTAAGATGGGGAAGTGCCAGGGGAGAAAAAGCTAGAATATTGGTTAAGCTGGAAGACCGACCACAGTAGGGATCTAAAGGACGGAAAATAGGGATCCAAAGGGGGGGGGGGGGGGGGGGGCATCTGCAAAAGATCAATGTGCAACAATGGGCTTAAAAGACCCTAAGGTTCAGCCCATTAATACTTCCAAAATGCTAAGGTTCCAAAATCTAAAGGTTGTGTCCAAAGGTCAAACATTAGGGAAATTGGATGCTTTGTGTGTGTCCCAAAAATCTTCATGCATCCCTACATAGGAGGGGGCGAGCCCTAGTTGTAGGAGATGAGAGAGAAACTCACACACACACACACACACACACACACACACACACACACACACACACACACACACACACACACACACACACACAAGCTCCCTTTACACAAAGGGAATGAGGGATACATGTCAGCTCCCTAGCCTAGATGCCCACAAGGTGTACTCAAATCCTATTGGATGACCTTGGAGGTGGACCAATGAGAATTAGACTAGAGTAAATCTAGTTTAATCAATCAAAAAACACTTAATAAAAGAACCAATAAGAATTAAGCTCTCTAGAAGACTATTGGACAGTCTCCCAAGGTGTCCAATGAGCATTCAACAGCCCAATGGCTTGCCTGATTCCTATTGGCCAGGAGGCAAAGGGGTCCAATGAGAGTTTAGTTGCATTTATTAATTACCTTAAGCTCTCACAAAAGGGTAAAGGGGGACACATGCCAAAAGGCTATCACTTATGCTACTTAATTTCCATTGGCTGAGGCTAGGGAGGTCCAATAGGATGTGAGCATGAGCAAATAGCAAGAGGGGTAGACCGAGAGAGAGAGGGGGCTGATTTTTCAAAGGCATTATTGACTTACACACTCATAAAATCTATGTGTGAAGCAAGAGTACTCTCTCTCTCCTTCTCAAGCTTTAATGGAAAGCTTACTACCTACTCCAAGCTTGTGAGAAGGGAGGCCTACACCAACAACTCTTGGCTTTGTGATGCAAATCCAACCAAGATCCAAGCTTCAATGCATGCTCATCTCCTCTACCATGCTAATTACTAAGCTAAGCTATGCTAATAAGAGTGATTATGTGAGGAGATGTATATCTTTCTTGTAAGAATACTCCTTCCTCTCAATCCACTCTCATACCCCGCTAGCTCTCACCATCTTCAAAGGTGTGTGAGGTCTTGGGTCTGAGACCGTGAGGGAATTGATGTTGTGTTTGATAAGTGTTGTGCTTAGTGCTTGAAGTTTCCATCTTCATAGCACTAGCTAGTATTGAAGGAACACAAAGAATTGTATTGTAAAATGTCTCTCTTGATGGGAGAAACCATAATACAAAGCCTTTTGGAGGGGGGACCGGCTCCATGAAAATCCGGTCCTCAACTGTTGTCGATTGCTTAATTTATCTCTCTTTTGAAGTATTGTTCATGCTATCTAACTAGGTGTTATACTTTTTGTGCTCTCTCCACCCAAGCACTCTTGTTATTCTCATTAGGAATCTATTATAATGAAATGCTCACTATGTTCATGCTATTTTCCGCTACACACAAGTTACTAGGCCATTAAATGTTACATTGGTATCAGAGCACAAGGTTTCTCTTTTCTTGCTCAAGAAGGGAGGTCCTCAAGCTAGCTACTATAAATGGTTGGTATTATTAATTGCATGTGAGTAAGTAGAATAGGGATGTTTTAGCCTTGTAGTGCGTCTACCTTCTTGCAGGTAACGGGGCATCACTGTCAAGAGCTATAGTTTTAATAGTGGAGTCCTATGGGGCTTGCATATGGCTTAACCACTATTGAGCTATTAGAAGCTTGACAGGATCCGGTGCTACTTTGGTGTTGAACGACCCTCTCTTATATTCCTTGCAATTAATGGTTTTCGAGCCACCGGTACATTAGCTTGAGTGTTTTTTCTAAAGGGGTAAAGAAGAGTAGCAACTAGGGTTTGAAGTGCCAAAGTACACCTAAAACGTTTACACCTAAAAGTTGTTAGAATGGTTGACAATAGTAAAGAGAGTGAAATTAATGTTGATAACTTTGATTTTGCTAATGAGCACACTACTAATGATGCCGCGATGCTTGTTAACTATCTTGTTTCTAGGCTTCAACAAGCCATGGGCAATCCATCCCTCCAAAGTGAAGTGCAATGGCAGCTTCGTGCTCATGGGATTCTCCAAGCTCCCCACCATGATGAGAGAGCACCTAGGAAGCCTCCTATCAAGACTTCCAAAAGAGGCCTCTCTCCGATTCGGGAAGAAGAAGAGGATCCATACGAAGGGCTCAAAAATTTACTCCTTGATGACGCATCTCCTTCTCAAAGGAGAAATTAAGAGCCTCCACCGAAGGAACGAGAAAGAAGTGAGTCTCCCACCACCTCGACGGATTTGGCTCCATGAAGACGGTGGGCTAAACGCTCTCGAATCAATTTCCAAAGGGGGGCTAAAAGAAATTTTAAGCCCACAGAAAACGAGGGTTCCAATGAGCCTAAGGGGAAGGACAATGTCCAAAAGTCTCCTAAGGCCAATTCCAACAAAGCTAAAGAGAAGGGAGTTTATAAAGGCAAAAATAAAATCTCTCCTGAAGAGCTTGAGTGTTATCGCAAGGATAACCGCTGTTTCAAGTGCGGCGAGCAAGGGCATGTGTACCGCGCTTGTCCCCAAAAGAACACCCGCCATGAGCCTCCTAGAGCTACCTTGGTCGAAATCCAAGAGGAGGAAACTCACCACAAAGGATCTTCTCTATGCCATGCTTGGGGAAAGGTAAGAGAACATGATGCTTTTATTCTCTTTGATCCTGGTTCTACTCACAATTTCATATCCACAGAGTTGGCCACCAAGCTAGGCATACAAGCTTATGAGATGGGAGATGTCCTACCCGCAGATGGTGCTTTCAAGGGGCAAGAAGCTTCACTCACTCCCTTAATCGGGAAATTGAGGCTCCATGTCCAAAGCTATGTGGACAAAGAGGACTTCTTTATCTGTCCTCTCAAGCATGAGGATGTAATCCTAGGGGCACCGTGGTTTGATCGCATGGATGCCAATGTTAAATTCCCTGAAAGGAGAATCTTCTTTAAGTTCAGAGAAAAAGATATGTACATAGATGCCAAGCAAATGGGTAACACCATACCCATTGTACATACGCAAGCTTTCAATAAGTCAATAAAGAGCTCTATTTCCGTGTACATGATTTTTGTTAAAGAATCTCAAAATGAACCTAATGTTTTAGCAAAAGAAAATGTACACAATAAAAAAGAATTAGAGTTATCCAATTTTCTCAAGGGATTTCAAGATGTCTTTATTGACGACCTCCCTTGTGAGATACCTCTTAAATGAGGCAATGATGAACATGTTAGTTGGTTGAGAAGGGCATGGTTAGGCCTAGCTCATCTCCATTTTGTTCTCCTGTGCTATTAGTGCAAAAGAAAGACGGCACATATCACATGTGTGTCGACTATAGAGCACTAAATAGGATCACAATCAAGAATAGGTTTCCCATTCCACGGGTAGAATACCTATTTGATAAGCTACAAGGGTCCACCTACTTCAATAGGATTGACCTAAAAAGTGGCTATCATCAAATAAGGATAGTTAATCAAGACATTGTGAAGACCGCATTTCGCAGTATGTTTGGTCTTTATGAATACATTGTCATGCCTTTTGTCTTGACCAATGCACCAGCCACATTCAACCGCTTAATGGAGAAGCTATTCAAGCCTCACCGAACCTTTACTAGAGTGTTCTTTGATGATATCATCATCTACTCTAATTCATTAGACGAACACAAGCACACCTCTAGACAATATTTCAAGTTCTAAGAGAGAATAAACTTTATGTTAATCGAAAGAAAAGTTAATTTTTCTTATCTCTTGAGATTCAATATTTAGGTCACATAATATCTCAAGATGGCATCCAAATGGATCCATCAAAATTAGAGGTAATAAAAGGATGGCCTAAACCAAGGAATCTTCATGAACTAAGAAGCTTTATAGGTATGTGTGCATACTATAGACGCTTCATAGAAAAGTTCTCACTAATAGCAGGACCATTACATGACCTAATAAAGAAAAACGTTAGGTATACATGGTGTAACAAGGAGAACAATGCTTTCGAAAAGCTTAAAGAAAAGCTTATCTCTCAACCTGTGCTTACACTACCGGATCTCTCAAAGTTATTTGAGGTCCAATGTGATGCTTGTGGTGATTGCCTTGGAGCTGTTTTGCTCCAAGAAGGGCACGCCATAGGCTATGAAATTTGAAGGCTTGACCATGTTGAGCAAGCTCTAGGCATATATGAAAAGGAACTCCTCGCAGTTCTACATGCCTTAGACTCATGGAAGCACTATTTATTGGGGACTCCTTTCATTCTGGATCACCAAAGTCTTAAGTACTTCATGACGTAGACCAAGCTCTCCGACAAACTCTTAAGT
This sequence comes from Adiantum capillus-veneris, assembly GCF_014529385.1. Lineage (NCBI taxonomy): Eukaryota > Viridiplantae > Streptophyta > Polypodiopsida > Polypodiales > Pteridaceae > Adiantum > Adiantum capillus-veneris. Next base: position 27,892,098 of record NC_140936.1, read on the forward strand.
ACTTCATGACATAGATCAAGCTCTCCGACAAACAAATGAGGTGGGAAAATTTCCTTTCGCAATTTCATTTTCATATTGCTCACATTGCTGTCAAGCATAATCAAGTAGCCGATGCAGATGGCCAAGAGTGAATGCGGTTTCCATAGCAACTCACAATGATCTATCTTCTATGATAGATGAGTATGCTATTGATCCTGATTTTAAAGATGTGATTTCAGCCCTTGCACTAGGGAAGAAAGAGGAACCATTTACTTTACAAGATGGTTATGTTCTCTATGGCAATAGACTATGCGTTACTAACTCACTCCGTGAGAAAGTAATGTATGAATCTCATGATCCTCCTTATGCATGACATAGAGGGATTCAGTCTACCCTAAAGGGGATTGAAACATATCTCTATTGGCCTACCATGAAAGCAAACATACAAGAGTATGTTTCTAAATGTGTGGTATGCCAAAAGACGAAGTTTGATAGAGGGAAGCAACCTGGATTGCTTCAACCTTTGCCAATCCCTATCCATGGATTTTATCTTTGGATTGCCTAAGTCTATCCATGGGAATATGGGAATATGGATGATAGTAGACATGTTCAGTAAACAAGCTCATTTTATACCTGTCAAAAAGACTATCAAAGGCCATCAAATGGCAACCCTCTTCATTTCACAAATCTTTAGGTACCATGGCTTGCCAATGTCTATAGTGTCGGATAGAGATCCTAGAATGACCAATAATTTCTGGAAGGGTCTCTTTGAGAATTTACGAACAAGGCTAAATTTTTCTTCGGCCTATCACCTGCAAACGGATGGCTAAAGTGAAATAGCTAACCTAACAATTCTCGATCTACTAAAAGCCTATGTAACGGAAGTAGATCAAAGATCCCAATGGGAGAACTACTTACCCTTAGTGAAGTATGCCTACAATAACATTGTATATACTTCCACGAGAAAAGCACCTTTTGAGGTAATTGAGGGAAGATCAAGAAGTCCCCTACTACTTAAGGTACACAGGAAGATCTTTGCTGCAGATGAGTATAGCCGAGACCTACAACAATATTTCCAAAAGATTAAGGATGCTCTCTCTATCTCATAGCAAAGGCAAAAGGCTGCTGCTGACAAGCACAGAAGAGCCCAAGCCTTTTTAAAAAATGATTGGGTCTTACTCAAATTTCCCAAGGCTCGATTAAGGCACATGATGGGCAAGAATCCTACGGGACACCAAAAGTACTATGGTAAGTTAGAAAAAAGGTACTATGGTCCCTTCCAGATTCTTAGGCCAATCAATGAGATGTCCTATCAACTCAAGTTGCCCAGCCATTGGCTCATACACAATGCTTTCCATGTGAGCCTATTAAAGCCTTACATAGGAGAGCCACCTCAAAAACAACTACTGAAGACCCACCGGAGATCGAGGACCAAGAAGAGGTGCTGCAGCCCGAGTCCATTCTCCGACATGAAGACAAGGTACTAAGAGGCAATAAGACTATCTGACGATATCTTATTAAGTTTAAGAATTATCCTTTTGAAGATGCTAGATGGATGAAAGGCATACAATTAAAGGATAACCTAAACCTTGTTAATGCTTACAATGCTTCCCTAGAGTAAGCAAATGTATAAATGCTAAAAATGAACAAAGGTTTTGTCTTATAAGACTCTCTTTTTCTTTATTGTGCACAAAAATGAAGTAGTATGCATGCTTAGATCAAGTTTGCGGAGAGGACGTCTCCCAAACACCTGTAGAGCTTGTCACTCTACTGTGGAAGATTGAAAGGACTAATGTGTAGACATGCTTGCGGTAGCTTAGGCTCTCAAGCGCCAAATGGACTAGTCATCCATTTTGGAACGATGTCGTAGGGTAACATAGGGATCCTCTACCCGCTAGAAAAAGGACTAATGAATATCCTTTATCTTCTCTACCCCATAGTCGAGGACAACTATGATTTCAAGAGTGAGGTAATGTCATAAAAACTAATATCTAATTCTCCTAAATGATTTTATCATGTTAAACTGATAATTTAATATGGGGAAGTGCTAGGAAAGAAAAAGCTAGAATATTGGTTAAGCTGGAAGACCGGCAATAGTAGGGATTTAAAGGAGGGAAAATAGGGATCCAAAGGGGAGGCCATCTACAAAAGATCAATGTGCAACGATGGGCTTAAAAGACCCTAAGGTTCAGCCCATTAAGACTTCCAAAATGCTAAGGTTCCAAAATTCAAAGGTTGTGTCCAAAGGTCAAACATTTGGGAAATTGGATGCTTTGTGTGTGTCCCAAAAGTCTTCATGCATCCCTACATAGGAGGGGGCGAGCTCTAGTTGTAGGATATGAGAGAGAAACTCACACACACACACACACACAAGCTCCCTTTACACAAAGGGAATGAGGGACACATGTCAGCTCCCTAGCCTAGATGCCCACAAGGTGTACTCAAATCCTATTGGATGACTTTGGAGGTGGACCAATGAGAATTAGGCTTGAGTAAATCTATTTTGAACAATCTAAAAACACTTAATAAAAGAACCAATAAGAATTAATCTCTCTAGAAGACTATTGGACAGTCTCCCAAGGGGTCCAATGAGCATGCAACAGCCCAATGGCTTACCTGATTCCTATTATCTAGGAGGCAAAGGGGTCCAATGAGAGTTTAGTTGCATTTATTAATTACCTAAAGCTCTCACAAAAGGGTAAAGGGGGACACATGTCAGAAGGCTATCACTTATGCTGCTTAATTTCCATTGGCTGAGGCTGGGGAGGTCCAATAGGATGTGAGCATGAGCAAATAGCAAGAGGGGTCGACCAAGAGAGAGAGAGGGGGACTGATTTTTCAAAGGCATTATTGACTTACACACTCACATAATCTATGTGTGAAGCAAGAGTACTCTCTCTCTCCTTCTCAAGCTTTAATGGAAAGCTTACCACCTACTCCAAGCTTGTGAGAAGGGAGGCCTACACCAACAACTCTTGGCTTTGTGATGTAAATCCAACCAAGATCCAAGCTTCAATGCATGCTCATCTCCTCTACCATGCTAATTACTAATCTAAGCTATGCTAATAAGAGTGATTATGTGAGGAGATGTATATCTTTCTCGTAAGAATACTCCTTCTTCCTCTCAATCCACTCTCATACCCCGCTAGCTCTCACCATCTTCGAAGGTGTGTAAGGTCTTGGGTCTGAGACCGTGAGGGAATTGATGTTGTGTTTGATAACTGTTATGCTTAGTGCTTGAAGTTTCCATCTTCATAGCACTAGCTAGTATTGAAGTAACACAAAGAATTGTATTGTAAAATGTCTCTCTTGATGGGAGAAACCATAATACAAAGACTTTTGGAGTGGGGACCGGCTCCATGCAAATCCAGCCCTCAGCTGTTGTCAATTTCTTAATTTATCTCTCTTTTAAAGTATTGTTCATTCTATCTAACTACGTGTTATACTTTTTATTGCTCTCTCCACCCGAGCACTCTTGTTATTCTCATTAGAAATCTATTCTGATGAAATGCTCACTATGTTCATGCTATTTTCCGCTACACACAAGTTACTAGGCCATTAAATGTTACATTTGGATACAGGGAAGGCTAAGCAACCTACTTTATCAAAAATGGAGACTCCCTTGGTAATCCCGATGGATCCTCCATATGTTGTTTCGCCAAGGGTCTCAGTAGAATTTGATCCCACAAGTGATAGCTTTACCTTTCCAAGTTTAGCTTATCTTTCTCTTGATGACACCACGGCTACCATGCCTACCCTCATGATGGGCATGAAAAAAACATGCCATGGACCTCATTCATTAGTAAAGCACCGCTACATGGTGGCCCAATGCCTACAACGGTACCTACAAGTGTGTATCAATCATATGCACCTATGGACCCTCATGTTCATGTAGTTTCTACCCATCCCATTGTTTCAACAACTTCTGCTCCATGACCACAACATCCAAGCTCTTATTTCAATGGGACCATACGAGCTAGAATAAGCATGTCACATCCCACGTCTGCTATGACACCACGGCTACCATGCCTACCTTGGTGATGGGCATGAAAAAAACATGCCATGGACCTCATTCATTAGTAAAGCACCGCTACATGGTGGCCCAATGCCTACAACGGTACCTACAATTGTGTATCAATCATATGCACCTATGGACCCTCATGTTCATTTAGTTTCTACCCATCCCATTGTTTCAACAACTTCTGCTCCATGACCACAACATCCAAGCTCTTATTTCAATGGGACCATACGAGCTAGAATAAGCATGTCACATCCCACGTCTGCTATGCCTAGGGCCACACATATGAGCTTTGGGCCACCACATGGCACAACATTGTACACAACTTGGAACCCAAGGGCTGCATATGTGTCAAACCTAATGCCAACTCCCATTCCACATGAAGTCCCGAGAGAAAATGTCCCCACTATACCTGCTCACTTAGGTGACTTGGCAACATTTGTGTTGGAATTAGGGTTGCAGAGAAACACACACAACTTGGAGAAGACGAAGGAAGCTCAAGGCACACAATAGAGAGTGTGTTACTTAGTGTGCTATGGAAAGATAGATAGCCCTAGAGTGATGGGCGTATATTCAATGCACGGGGGAAAAAACCTCCTAAAGAGGGAAAAAACCTCCTAAAGAGGGAAAAAATGCCCCGGCGGTCCTAGTGTGTTCACACACATCACTACCACATGTATATGGTAACAAATCCCCCCTGGAGTGATGCGGTGAACGAGAGCTGGCACATGAGTAGAGGGAAGTGCCATGCCGTGAGGACAGGATCAGTCCACAAAGGGGAGTAAGCCCAAAGCTTTGCGGAAAGCTTCAAGCTTCTCACGAGACAATGCCTTTGTGAAAAGATCTGCAAGGTTGTCCTCTGTTGGCACATAAGCCAAGCTGATCTCTCCTGCTGAGAGCCTCTCCCTGAAATAGTGGTAATGCACCTCAATGTGCTTTGTGCGAGCATGAAAAACTGGGCTCCTCGCAACTGCCAATGCGCTCTGACTGTCATTGTAGATAGTGTTGGCAGTGTCTTGTCCAACATCCAAATAATCCATAAGGCGTCTGAGCCATACACACTCAACCGTAGCTGTGAAGACTGCCCTATACTCAGCCTCACAACTCAAAGTGGCCATAGTAGGTTGCTTCTTGCTCAACCATGATATTCATGAGCTGCCAAGCATGAAACAAAAACCACTTGTGGACACTCGCGTGTCAAAAAAACCAGTCCAATCTGACTCCGAAAAAGCATGTAAGTCTGGTGGCAATGATCCCCCCTTGGGATAAAACAAGCCAAGATGTAAAGTGCCACTAAGGTAGCGGAAAATCCTTTTGACAGCATGCTAATGCTTAGACCCTGGGCTATGCATAAATCTGATGACCTGTGAGACTGCAAACTGAATATCTGGCCTCATGCTGCATACATAAATGAGGCAGCCAATAGCAGTTTGGTAAAGAGTGACATCAGCACGATCGCCAGCATCATGTAGACTTAACTTCAAACCTGTTTCCATGGGAGTGGCAATAGGTTTGCAATCCTGAAGTCCAAACTTACATAGCAATGTCTCTATGTAACTTTTTTGACACAAGGCAATACCACCATCACACTACTTAAACTGTATACCCAAGTAATGATGCAACAGCCCCAAATCTTTCAGCTTGAAAGTAGCATTCAAATCAGCCTTAAATTCAACAATATATCTCTCATTTGGTCCAGTGATCAGCAAATCATCAACATAAAGAACCACAATAAGAAGTACATCACCCTCACACTTTACATACAATGTGCTTTCTGTTGGACTGTTACGAAAGCCTTGTTTGACCAAATGAGTGTCAGCTTTCTCATACCAAGCACGAGGAGATTGCTTTAACCCATACAAAGCCTTGTTACATTTGCACACTTTGTCCTCTTGTCCTTTTATGACAAAACCACGAGGCTGCGTTACATAAACTTCCTCAAATATGTCACCATTCAAGAAAGCAGTAACAATGTCTGATTGATGTACATCCCAACCAAAATGAGCTGCCAATGCACATAGAAAACGCATAGTAGTCATACGACAAGTGGGAGCAAAAGTCTCTTCATAATCTATGCCTTTTTGCTGTGCATAACCCTTTGCAACAAGTCGAGCCTTATGGAGATCAATCTCACCATCCGGCTTGCGTTTCAACTTGTAAACCCACTTCGTACCAATGGCCTTTTTGCCAGGAGGCAAATCACATAAGGTCCATGTGTCATTTTCTATAAGTGCATCATATTCTGATTGCATGGCAGCCATCCAATTTTTTGAATTCTGTGCTTCATCAAAAGACAGAGGCTCCTCAACATCATGTAAGCTAGACACAGCCAAAGCATAACAATCTGATGCATAAGATGCATGGCGAGAGCCTGAACGAGTACGACTAGACAAAGGTGCATCCAATTTACTGTCACAAAAAGTGTGCACCAGCCATTTTGGCATACCTCTAGCCTGCTCATTTTCAGCCCTTTCCTCATCAAGTACATCATGTACATATGCATCAGTAATAGGCTGATCTAAAACACTTTCAGAAACCCCCATAGGCTGTACATTTGCCTCATTGGAACTTACATTCGTATTTCCACCACTGAAAAGAGGCAACAAAGTGTCATAAATGTCCTGTGAGCTTACATTACTGTTTCTAGTACATGACAGCAAGGGCTGAACAGAATCTTCCACAAACACTACATCCCGAGAAACCAGAATACGTTTTGTTTGCAAATGATACAACATGTAACCTTTGCTTTCAGCACTATAACCAACAAGATACATTTGATAGCCTTATCATCCAATTTTCTGCGCTGCACTTGTGGCACCAAAGCATATGCCAAACAACCAAAAACACGCATGTGCTCAATAGTAGGTTTTCTATCATGCCATGCTTAATATGGAGTAATAGACTGCAAAGCTTTCGTAGGACACCTGTTAAGTACATAAGTGGAACACATAATGGCCTCAAGCCAAAATGAATGCGGCAAAGCTTGACTTTTGACCATACATCGTGCCATTTCCGTCAGTGACCTGTTTTTCCTCTCAGCAACACCATTTTGCTGAGGTGTATAAGGCACTGTACATTTGTGTTTTATCCCACGACTAGCCAGAAATGCATTAAATTCATGAGACATATACTCCCCCCCTCGATCGGAACGGAGGGTGCCCATAGTACATTTCTAGACATTTTCAGCCATAGCCAGAAATTGTTTGAAGCACATAAAAACTTCAGACTTCGCTTTAAGCGCAAATACCCATGCATGCCTGGAGTAGTCATCAATGAAAGTCACGAAGTATAGGTAATTGCCCAAGGATGGAGTTTGCATGGGCCCACAAACATCACTATGCACAAGCTGCAACCTGCATGTGGCCCGAACTGAACCATCCTTTGGAAATTTAGAACACTGCATCTTACCCAAAATACAGCCTTCACAAACATGTTTGACAGGTGCTTCAAGAGGCGGCAAAGAAGTAACCATATCATATTTCTGCAACCGCAGCAAATTGGCAAAATTCAGATGACCAAAACGTGCATGCCAAAGTTTTGCATCTGAAATAGCCCTTGAATCTGCAACATTATTTGCAAAATTTTGTCCACACTTTTCATACAAAGTGAGCTTATACAGCCCACGACACAAAAGCCCAGATGCAACAATTTCATCACCAAAACTGAGATCATGAACTGTACATCTGTCATCCACAAATTTGATCACAAGTCCAAGTCTAGAAAGTGCGGATACAGACAAGAGATTCTTCTTGATCCCGGGTACATAAAGTGCATCAACAAGTGTGAAGGAAGTGCCATTAGCAGCAGTGAGCACAATCTTTCCAACTCCCTGAACTGGATAAGAGGCGTTGTTGGCACAAGTGACTAAATTCCCATGAGGGACAGACTCGAGAGAGGTAAACAATTCATGATGTGAGGTAATGTGCTTTGTAGCACCACTGTCAAAATACCACACATGTGAATCTGCAGCAACTGACAAGCATGCATCATGGACAACAAGATTGTAAGTGCACTCCGTGCTAAAAGACCATTCTGCATCAACATCAGCAACACGGTCTCCTTTCACAGAAGACTCAACAATGGCTGCATTTGTAGTGGAACCAGCATTTGTAGTGGAACCACCCTCTTTCTTCTTAGCCTCTTTGGCCTTCAACTTAGGAAACGACTTGATCAAGTGATCATTAGCTTTACAATAATGGCAACGCATCTTCTTTTTTCCCTTATCACCAGAATTTCCAGACGAAGTGCTGCCAGCAGAAGCATTAGGAACATAAGTTTTGCCACTCGTAGAAGAACCATAAGAAGTGGCTGCATTGTTGTTGTTACCACCCTTTCTTTGAGAAGCAATAAAAGCTTGTTCAACTGCACGCTGCCTAGTCCCGTTTTTTCTAGAAAGTGACTCTTGCAACAGCAATGTGCATAATACATCAAACTTGACAACTTCAGGATTTCCTTGGGTCATCAGTCTCCAAGTACTAGCAAAAATCTGGTAGGAATCTGGTAAGGCATCAAGAACAGTCTTCACAAGGGAACTGTCCAAAATGACTTCACCCGCAGAAATGAGTTGCTCATTGATATCCTTGACACTAGCAAGGAAAGTGTCCATATCATCTTCCTCGTGCATAATCTTCGACTCTAGCTCTTTACGCAGCAAAGCAATTTTAGCCTCATTGCGGATTGCATAAAGACCTGCTAGAATATCCCAAGCTTGTTTTGCAGATTTTGCTGAACGGATGTGAGGAACAATGGTGCGCTTCACAGACAACGCAATCAATACATGAGCTTGCGCATCCTTAACATACCAACGAGCTTGTTCTGCCGTAGGCAAAACAACTCTAACATCTGCAATCCTTGCAGCAAGACCTGCAACATCCTCAACATCGCCTACATCCTCATAACCAGGACGTACATCAATGCCCTGCACAATGTTCCAGACACCCTTTGACACAAGAACATGTTACATCATATAAGCCCACATAGGGTAGTTGTCCCCATCCAACCTGTCCTCAACAGCAAACATCTTGAACACATCTGTGTTGTTGTTGTCAGCCATGGTAAATGCTGCACTTGATGTGAAAACTGCCCGAAAATAGGAGAAACGGAGCGGGAAAAACCTGTGCTATATAGCACAAACCGTAGAAGACTATAAGGCACCTGTTATGCAGAAAACGGCACTGACAGAAATTCTGCACAAAATGACGAAATAGCCTGTGCAGTACTGCCTGTAGTGGAAACGGAGGCCGAAATTAGCCCAAATCAAAATTCTGAGCAGACCTAGCTCTTTGAGCTATCCCAAAATATTTGTCCACCTGCGAACGCTTGCCAACGCTCACTGCAATCGGAGAAAGTGAGCAGGCATGTGCTGGAGCAGCTGGCGACTAAGCCCGGGAGGACGTGACCTGCTCTGATACCAATTGTTGGAATTAGGGTTGCAGAGAAACACACACAGCTTGGAGAAGACGAAGGAAGCTCAAGGCACATAATAGAGAGTGTGTTACTTAGTGTGCTATGGAAAGATAGATAGCCCTAGAGTGATGGGCGTATATTCAATGCACGGGGGAAAAAACCTCCTAAAGAGGGAAAAAATGCCCCGACAGTCCTAGTGTGTTCACACACATCACTACCACATGTATATGGTAACAATTTTCTCAAGATATCGGTCAATCTATTGCTGAAAATACGTGTAACATGCCTGGTAAAGAGCCTAGAAGTAAGGCAATAGAAATAGCCAAGGTCACACAAAAATCTAGTTGAGACGGGGATGTGAGAAAGAATATTGAAGTATTTGAACAAATATGTGATTCCCTAAGAGAACACAATGACCTGCATAAGAGTAATGCTTTGAGCCTGACCTTGAGTGGAAAGGATAGGGATTGGTATAGAACCCTAAGGGTGGAAGAGAAAACAATTTATCCTACTCTTAGGAGACTGTTCTTAAAAGAGTACACACGAGAGTGAGTGCTTTGTGGTGTAGCATCTCAGCTCCAAAAAGCCCAACGAGAGGAAGGAAAGTCCGTGAGAGACTTTATTAGTCACTTGAATCATTTGAATTTGTAAAATTATATTCTTGAAGAAAGAATACAACATCAATTGCCAATTCTCAGAAGAAGAAGAAAACAGGAAGGAAGAGATCGCAAAAAGCAGCGAAGTCAGACCTTAGTTCGAAGGCCAACATACGAACTGGTGACAAACCCGTATATCTGAACGATGCTAAAGATGATTTGGATTCAGGTGAAACCATGGAGATTAAAACAACTACTAGGAAAGAAAAAAACAAGGAAGATCGTCATGAGCCACAATGGCCATGACTCAAGAAAAAGACAGGAACTTACCCAAACCCTACAGAGGAGATAGAGCGAGTCAAGCAATTAATGGGTTTGGTAGAAGAGACTTAAAGGGATCTAGAGCTAGCACCTCCTCTAGAGGAAGATCCAGATTACAGACACAGTGTTCCCTACGCAAAAGCAACCTCACAAAGTCCATAGACCACTAGCCATACCAAGTGTCATCCAAGAAGAAAGTGACTTTAAGTCATGGGAAAGTGGGCGAACTCCCTTCTTGTTGGAGAGAATGTTTATAGAGGGACTACCTGACCCTATCAAAGAAAAGGAGATCCCATCTTTCCCATGTCAAGGGATTGAAGCCCAAAAAGTGCCATTAAATATTGCCAAATTGATGGATTTCATGGCTTCAGAAGTTAGAACCACCATCATGTCCAAACTATATGGAGACCCCAAGCTATTCTTAGCTCTTCAAGCTTTCCTCAATGGAGAACTAAAAGTCGATCTACCACAATTTGCAGAGATGGATGGACCTAGGGAAGTGCCAATAGAGGAGGAACACTTAGATCCACAACGAGAACTCTATTGTTGAAATACCTGTTAACAAGTTGGGAAAATACTTTGAAGGCGATGAATCCAATGCGACCATACCAATCACTACCAAGGGATTAACTGTGAAGGGAATCCTTGATGGTGGCGTTGGGGTTAGCATTGTTACTAAATATTGTTGGGAAAATATGGGAAGACCTCACCTTGGGATTAGAAACATAGTGGTAAAGATGGCCAATGGGACTATTGTTAAGCCTATTGGGATACTAGAAGATCAGGTCTTTGGACACAAAATAAGGCATACCTTCATTGTTATGGATTTTTCCAAGCACACTATGTCATCTGAGATGATCTTAGAACTTCCTTTCATGAGGGAAGCAAAAATGGCGCATGACTAGTCTAAAACCATTACTACTTGCAGTTCCAAGATTATGTCATTCGAGTTGATCTTGTAACTAGTCGGGCACATCCTCTAGGAAACAGACTTAGAATTGATCACAGATCTGACACCACAATTCACTCGGCTCCATTTCAGTATTGTTACACATGTAAAATGGACACTGATGTTGGGAAAGATTCTCCTTATATGGATGTTCTACCTGGGATGACTGAGTATGAGAATGTGGATTGGGTCCATCTAGCATCAAACATAGACACTTGGGGCAATAGAGGGATGACTTGGGTAACACCTGAGGGGGATGAAATTCCACAACTCGTACCCTTATATATGATAGGAGCAATGCATATAGCTTATGATGACCTACCAGATGAAGGGTTGACTGACATTGGAGCCAGTATCGTCTCAAAATACTATAGCCCACATGATTTGGAGTCGTAATTTTTGATTGAAATCGACTTTGAGGATGAAGAATCTGAGTTAAATCTTGGTGCAAATGTGGGAACAAACCATTCAAGGCCCAGTGGTACCCCTGATGACAATCTATCCGAGAGAAGAAGACACGAATAGTGATTTGTTTAGTGACTCTTCACCAGAGATCGGTAGTAATAAAATTAGACAAGAAGAGTAAGAGATATAAGAGGCGACGATATCGAGAAAATGTGCGTGCTAGAATAAATGAAAAGAAATCTTCTACAAAATGACTTAATTATATAGGGGCATGTGATGCTCATCGGGAGTTGGTAGATAACTGGGGTGAATACCTTCACAATGTTATGTGGTGTAGTCCACAACCCATTGACACCGCAAAATTAGAGGCTACAGAGAAGCCAAAGTTGAGCCATACCGTAAGGAGACAACACAATCAAGAGTTATCTCAACAATAAAAGGAAGCAAAAGAGAAATCACAGTCCACAAAACAACAAGACCCCACAGACTTACATCCTGCACCTGAGCATTTCAAATCCTACACCACGGAGGAGTGTAAGGTTGTGTATACAAAGGCCCAAAGAAAACCTATCGATGGAAGCAATGGATCCTATGATGGTCCTGCAATAGTTAAGGAAATAGAGTTAGCAAACCCAGGTGAGAAGTCCAAACTTGTTTTCATTGCCCAAGATTTGATAAACACTGAGGAATATATAAAAGTACTTCTCAAGGAATTCAAGGATATATTCAATTGGACATATCATGATATGAAAGGTGTTCCACCTTCTATGGTGCAACACACAATTCCCATGAATAGCACGGCTAAACCAGTCCAACAACAACCCTACCCAATGAATCCTAAGTATGCAAAGTTTTTTCAAGAAGAGATTGAAAAGCTTGTCAAATGCCGATTCATATACCCTATTGAGCACTCAAAATGGGTATCTCCAATAGTTATTGTGCCAAAAAAGAATGGGAAACTCAGAGTGTGCGTGGATCTCAAGAAGGTCAATGCTGTCACTAGGAGAGACCATTACCCCTTGCCATATTTGGAACATGTGCTTGAAAGAGTTTCAAGGCAGGAAGCTTATAGCTTTTTAGATGGGTACGCTGGCTACAATCAAATCACAATTGCACTAGAGGACTGTGTTGGAATTAGGGTTGTATAGAAATGCACACAGCTTGGAGAAGATGGAGGAAGCTCAAGGCACACAATTGAGAGTGTGTTACTTAGTATGCAATTGAAAGACCAATAGCCCTAGAGTGATGGGTGTATATACAATGCACGGGGAAAAACCCTCCTAAAGAGGGGAAAAAATGCCCTGGTGGTCCTAGAGTGTTCCCACACATCACTACCACATGTATATGTGTAACAAATCCCCCCTGGAGTGATGCGGTGAACGAGAGCTGGCACATGCGTTAAGGGAAGTGCCATGCCCTGAGGACATGATCAGTCCACAAAGGGGAGTAAGCCCAAAGCTTTGTAAAAAGCTTCTAACTTCTCATGAGACAATGCCTTTGTGAAAATATCTGCAAGGTGTCCTGTGTTGGCACATAAGACAAGCTGATCTCTCCTGTTGAGAGCCTCTCCCTGACATAGTGGTAATGCACCTCAATGTGCTTTGTGTGAGCATGAAAAATTGGGTTCCTCCCTCGCAACTACCAAGGCGCTCTAAGTGTCAGTGTAGATAGTGTTGACAGCATCTTGTCCAACACCCAAATCATCTATAAGGCGTCTGAGCCATACACACTAAACTGTAGCTGTGAAGATTGTCCTGTACTCAGCCTCACAACTCGAAATGGCCACAGTAGGTTGCTTATTGCTCAACCATGATGAACATGAGCTGCCAAGCATGAAACAAAAACCACGTGGACACTCGTGTGTCAGAACAACTAGCCCAATCTGAGTCCAAAAAAGCATGTAAGTCTGGTGGAAACAATCCCCCCTTGGGAAAAAACAAGCCAAGATATAAAGTGCCACTCAAGTAGCAAAAACTACTCTTGACAGCCTGCCAATGCTTAGACCCTGGGCTATGCATAAATCTGCTTACCTATGAGACTGCAAACTGAGTATCCGACCTCGTGTTGTGTACATAAATGAGGCAGCCAATAGCAATTTGGTAAAGAGTGGCATCAACAGGATCACCAGCATCATGTAGACTCAACTTCAAACCTGTTTCCATGGGAGTGGCAATAGGTTTGCAACCCTCAAGTCCAAATTTACATTAGCAATGTCTCTATGTAACTTTTCTGACACAAGGCAATACCACCATCACACTGCTTAAACTGTATGCCCAAGTAATGATGCAACATCCCCAAATCTTTCATCTTGAAAGTAGAATTCAAATCATCCTGAAATTCAGTAATATGTCTCTCATTTGGTCCAGTGATCAACAAATCATCTACGTAAAGAACCAGAGTGAGAAGTACATCACCCTCACGCTTTACATAATATGTGCTTTCTGCTGGACTATTACAAAAGCCTCGTTTGACCAAATGAATGTCATCCTCTCATACAAAGCATGAGGAGATTGCTTCAACCCATACAAAGACTTCTTATCTGCACACTTTGTCCTCTTCCTTTCTTGACAAAACCGCGAGGTTGCGTTACATAAACTTCCTCAAATATATCACCATTCAATAAAGCAGTAACAATGTCTGATTGATGTACATCCCAACCAAAATGAGCTGCCAATGCACATAGGAAAAGAATAGTAGTCATACGACAAGTGGGAGAAAACTTTTCTTCATAATCTATGCCTTTCTGTTGCGCATATCCTTTTGCAACAAGTCAAGTCTTATGGCAATCAACCTCACCATCCGGCTTGCGTTTCCACTTGTAAACCCACTTTCTACCAATGGCCTTTTTGCTAGGAGGCAAATCACATAAAGTCCATGTCTCATTTTCTATAAGTGCATCATATGTCATAAAATCTAATATCTAGCTAACCCAAATGATTTTCTCATATTAAACTGATCACTTAATGTAGGAGAATAAACGGGAAGGAGATTTAGAATAGAGACATGTGCTTCTAGACCTAGCTCAACAAGGGACCAAAAGGAGAGATGGTTGCATCCCAATAGGGGTCCAAAAGGAGATGGTCTATTTAAGAGAAATGTACAATAAGTGCTTCTAGACTTACCTCAGCAGAGGACCAAGAGGAGAGATGGCTACATCTCAATAGGGGTCCAAAAGGAGGTAGTCTATCAAAGAGAAATGTGCATCTAATGGAGCTTAAAAGACCTCCAATGGTTAGTGTTAAAAGTCCTTTGACCTTAGGGAAGCTAGGGCTGAGCTTGAGGTGGGAACCGACCTAAGCTTGAGGTGCTTGTCGTGCTTGATAACTAAGGTGGGAGGTGCTTGTCATGCTTGATGACTAAGGTACTTGTTGGGAGAAGAGGGGGAGATCGATTGCTTAAGCTATTCAACACATGCTCCAAAACATCACCATCAACCTGTCCACCTCTTCTTCCAATTCCCAAGCACACACACACACACCTAGACTATCACACACACACACACACACACACAGAACACAGAATTGACATAGACATGCTTATAAGAGAGTGTAAGAGATGGAGCCTAGATTAGAGAGTACACAGCAAATAGAACATAGCATAAGACAGTGGAGAAGAGAATCTGCAAGAGAAAGGCCTAAATCTAGTCCCAAACTCCACGGCCCCTCTCTTGTGGAGTTGGTATTTAATATATTATTTTGAGTTTAAGTGATGCATGGTTTTTAGGACCCCTTCTGAAGATGCAATAAAGGCACAGTCAGTTGTTGGGGAGATGAGGATACTCTAGTCCAAGGGATCTCGAAAGAGAAGAAAAATCTACTTCACAAGCACCAAAGAGTAAAAAGTGCCATGGACAGAAGATACGTGGGAACGAGCTCTTACGCATGCCTACAACCTATATCTTACAGAATAGCCCATTCTAGGTGTGAATTTCTAGTGAAATTTACACGAGGATGTTCGTGTGGACTCACAGCACAGCATACTCCGTTTTCACTTTTTTACCACAGTAAATATTTTTTACCTACAGTAAATATTTTTCACCTACATGGTAAATACAAATCACTTTTTACCTACAGTAACTTTTTTTACCCATGGTAAATATTTTTTACTGCACCATAAGTATTTGGTAGGTAACAGTTCACTGTTACTAGAAGCAGTGATTGGGCATCAACAATGCAGTTACAGGAGGAGAAAAAGGGAAAATCTTATGGTAAAGGTGAGTCAACAGGGATAAAGACTTTTGAGTTGAAAAGAGACATGCTGATTTTTTCAAAGAACACATGTCAAAAGAAGCCATGGTTGAGGATTTTTTGAGAATTTGATACTCAGGAGGACCCAGCAGGTCCCCCCCTGACATGTGCAGAACCTCCAGTTTCAACAGCCACCTACCTGCTCTTAAATGCTGGTCAAGGCCTTATCCCCATGTGTCACAATCAGAAAAATCAGCATTTACCCTCCCCTCTCACATCACTCTAGAGAATATCTTGATGGTGACATATCAGGTGACCTCAATCTGTTGACCACCCTAAGCAAAAAGTAACCCCAATCAGCGGATTTAAGCATGTTTATCCCTAATCCTAAACCCTCTCAAAAACCTATATAAGGAGGCCTTCTCTCACTCAAAACCACAACACTTCACCAAGCAATGAAGCTATGACGACATTGCTCACAACGAGGAGCTATGGAGGGAGCTCTACTCTCTCTCCCTCTCGCTCTCTCCCTCTAGTATGCTACATTACTAGCCCTAAAACCTAAATAAGGAGTCTTCTCTCATGCTCCATGGCCACCATCCTCGCCATCATTCTCTAAGGTATTGATGTGTTGCTAGTAGGATCATACCTACTTGCTGGGTTGATTGTTTTTGACAAGGGATTATGCCATCCTTGGCTTGCTTCTCTATATCCTTGTTATGTATGATCAGATGCCGTTGTATTGTTAAGCTGATGTCTTGTGTATATATATGCTACATAAGGTCCCTAAGCTTCGTTTCTATGTGTTTTGCCATATGTTTTGATGCCATCATAACGTGAGAAGTCTCACTTGCCTATGTGCACTATGTGTGAGGTCCCTAAACCTCTTAATTTAGGGTGGTGCCCCCTTTGTTTTGTTCTTTGCTTGTTTGCATGAGGCGTGGTTTGTGGAGTGTGCACGAGTACAGAGGCCACCCGATTGCACTGCTCTTTTTTCCGCTATCATTTTGTTGCCCCCACGGAGGAGGGCTACACAGACCTTTAGTCCACAAGCAATGGAGATGTGCAATCTACAACATGGACGAATGGCGTGAGGAGTTCTTCTACATGCCTTGTTCGTGATCGTCGCCAACGAAGGAGAGTGAGAAGAAGAGCTTGATATACCTCTCCTCTCAACCTATGAGTGCTCCAGAAACCTCCAACGCACACGAGCTTGAAATATTCTACATCAACATACACGAAGGTACTGTGACCCACATTAAGGGAAGAGAAAGCATCACGAGACCTCTCTTTCCTGAGGTGCCGACTAAGAGGAGGAAGATCACCTCTACACCTAAGTGGCCCAAGGCCGTAGCGCGTGCTCAAGCGTAAGGTAACATTTGGCTTAATATCATTAATAAGGGATTACATGACCACTACAGGCAAGAAAAAGGCTAGTGAGCAACCAACTTCAACCTCCAACTTGCAACCACGACTCTCACCCCTAAATCCTCCTGAAGCAAAGAGGCGAAGGCTTGCCTATAAGATTGCCGCCCGTCTGCGAGTGCTCCCAGTGCACTTTGTGAATCCAAACACCACCAATCCCAAGCCAACCTCCTGTCCGCGTGAAGATCTCTTTGGATATTGTCCAAAGTGCTTTGGAGACCGGGTGAAAAGCCTCCCTGCCCTACCTTTGCTGCTAATTTTCAAGAAGTTATCTCAATCTAAGGAAACTATCTTAGTTGATGATGTGCTGCACATTAATGGTGTCACTTTCATTCGTCATGCTGATTATGGTAATAGCATCCAATTGTTGCTTGCCAAAAGGTTCAGCATTGTACAAAGTGTTGCCATCACGCCTTACGTCTTCACAGATGCATCAAGAAGAGTCGAAGTGATCCGAGGTGCTGACCTTCTATGGCTGATCAGGCTCATTGGTCCCAAGGTGGTGCAACTAAGCTAGGCTCTTGTGTGTAAGTATGGATGCCAATAATGAGAATGATGATCCCCGCATGTTTCCTTTCCATTTTGTGCGTCATATCCGTGTGAATATTTGTATTGATAGAAAAATCTTTTATCAGCAAAGAATAGCCCTGTTGTTTGGAGCCGAGAGACTTGGGGAAATCTTGCGCTCTCCTCATCCTGTCATTCTACCCTTACTAGACTATTACCATTCCTTTGATGTGTCGATCTTCATCCTATTTTGAGCTAAGTTGTGCTAAAGCTCCAAATTGTAATTACCATACTCTATTGGAGCTGTTTGTGTAATTGTTTACTCTCTCACTTATGGCCTTCCCTAATTTTTATGATAAGCCTGGGGAGGTTTCTCCAGACTTTTTGGATAATTTGGAAATGGCCTTTTTGGTATCGGGAAGGGATGACGAAGCTACTAAGTTAAGGGCCTTTCCTTTGGTCTTGAGGGAAGGTGCAAAATTATGGTATCAAACTTTGGCACCTGAAGAAAGAAGAGACTGGGAGTCCTTAAAGATGGCCTTCATCGAAGAATTTCGCCGCCATGAGCCTCCAGAGGAGATATGGAGACAGCTCTTAGAGCTACGCCAAACATCACCCAATGACTATAGAAGCTATGAAGGAAAGTTTTCCAACCTGTGGGAGAAATGGTGTGCATCACTAGGTGAAGGAGAAAGGGCGCCAAAATGCCTAAAGAAGGACTGTTTCCTGGCAGGGCTTTACCCCATCCTTCGAGAAAAGGTAAAAGGTAAATTCCCAGATACCTTTGATAAAGCTATGACTTATGCAAGGGAGAAGGATAGGAAATTAAAATTCCAAGCTCAACTACAAGGGGGAATGGAGCCTCCACCGCTAGCTCAACCTACGGCAAGGGTAGTAGCAGGGATAGGAGCAACAGACCAAGAGTCCTCTCAACAAGAATTACTTCAACAAATCACCAATCAACTAGAGAGCCTGTCCATCAATCTGGTTCAAGGTGTAAGGGCTCCCCAGCCAGGAAATGAACGAAATAGACAAGAAGGACAAAGGCAAGCACGTGAGTACATTTGCTACAACTGTGGAGAGGTAGGTCACGGCATGTATTATTACCCCCATCCACGATGCTATCAAGGAAATGGTAATCAAAGACGGCCTCCTTGCCAGCAAGTCACTCCTCCTCGAGTTAGGCCACTAAATGGACAAAATGCACACGTGGCTCCACCAATCCAAATATTGAGACCCCCTCCTCCACCACCACAAGCACCAGCAGAGATCCCTCCACTACCATCGGGAGGAGAGGACAGGGCTGTCTCTGTCATAAGTGTTGACAATGGTAAGGATAAAGGGAAAGAAAAAATGGAGGAAGTTGTTGCCATGCCAATAAAGAGAGTTAGGAGACAAAGAACTGATGAAATGGAAGCTTCAGAGCCGGATAAAGGGAATGAGGGTTCCTCCCAAGTGATAGGAGACAAGAAAAGGAAGAGTAGGTCAAGGAGGCACATAGGAGTAGAAGACTTTCCACTTGGGGCAAGATCCATACCTTACGACCTGGTAGCAGATGTGAGTAAGCAAGGACCAAAGATTTCATGGCAGCAACTCCTCCACCTTTCCCCAAAGATGCGTAGAACCTGGTCTAAGATGGTCAGCACCAGGAGGGCTAAGGCAAAGTCAGTTGGGTCTATTAGTGCAAGAGGCATGAAGGATATCGTGCCAATCATTGATGCAGAGATTAAGAGTCAGCGAGTCTCCAATGTGTACGTAGATGGTGGAGCCGAGATTTGTGTTATGACAGAGAAATTAATGCACAGGTTGGGTTTGGAAGTAAACGAGCAAACTTCCTTACAAGCTAAGATGGCAAATAATGTAAGGGTGGCTTGTGTGGGAAAGGTTAATGGGGTGAAGGTTTCAGCTTTTGGTGTGGCAATCTCAATTGATGCTTATGTAATCCCAACTAAGGGGGAGGGCTATCCGCTAATCCTTGGAAGACCTTGGCTTATGGCTATGAAAGATAGGCAAGATTGGGAGACAGGTTCCCTTGAGTTGCGACCAAATCATAAGGTAGGTGGCAAGCAACAAAAAATTGTGTATGACATGAAGCAGGGTACACAACAAGACCTAGAGATGGAGACTTCTATGGATGAATGGAGCACAAGCAGTTGCTCTTCATCTGAGGATGAGTCATCTGAGGAGGATGCTAGCTCTTTGGAAGTCATGGGTATAATACTGTGAAACCCAGAAGGAGAAGGTGGTCAAGACTCTCTAAACAAGGAAGAAGCCACAGGCTTAGAGGAGATGCTAGCTAAGGACCTACTAGAAGAAGAGAGAGAACCCTATTTGCAGGTACTAAAGAAGCATGCTGGCCTCTTTATAACTGATTACGAGCACATTAAAGGAGTGACGGTAACCCAACACCATATCCAATTAAAGGAAGGTGCCGTCAACCTTGTTCGTGATGAGGTATTTGCACAGGTTGAAGCTCTAGTAGGTCATGTTTCTGAGTATAAAGAGATGGTTG
This sequence comes from Adiantum capillus-veneris, assembly GCF_014529385.1. Classification (NCBI taxonomy): domain Eukaryota; kingdom Viridiplantae; phylum Streptophyta; class Polypodiopsida; order Polypodiales; family Pteridaceae; genus Adiantum; species Adiantum capillus-veneris. Next base: position 27,912,403 of record NC_140936.1, read on the forward strand.
TGGAGACGTTTACAGAGGGTTTGGATACAGGTTTGAAAAGTGATCAGGTTTGCTTGGCTATGCAGCAAGTGGAGGCAAATGGCAGGGTCTTGCTATGTTATGTGATGCTATGGATACATGTGTTATTGGAGGTTGCTTTACATATATTTTTGTGTCAATGGCGAGGTTTTTTTGAAGTGGACTATGCCATGGAGGGTTCTGTAGCAGATGGTAGGATAGTTGCTTATGATTCAGGTTTCTCAAGTGATGGCAAGTATGCTTATAGTGGACACGAAGGATTATAGATGTAGGGTGACAAAGCTCCGTGCTATAAAGAGCTGGAAGGGTGGCCTGTCTATTGGCCTACAAGTGCAAAGGAAGGCTTGGATATACATGTTTTACAGGTTGATGGCAATGAGCAATGCTTTACTTTTGATCCAGGTGGATTCTACACCATGCATGGGGGAGCTTTGAGCTTTCCATTTGACCCTGGAGGGTGATGTAGTAGCAGATGCTTTTTTCTCTATCTCTATCCTATCTATATAGCCACTATACTATCATTTTTCTTATACAGTCTATAGCTCTATGTTATATAATTCTCTCTATACATTCATCTTTTACCTAAACAATACTATGGTTGAGCATGAATGCTCAACGAGGGGTTGGGCAAAAAAAAAAAAAAGGAAAAAAAGAGAAGAAAAAAAAGAAAAAAAGAGAATGCTACCAATGAAAGCGGATATTGACAATGGATGGGGTATGGCTTTCAAGGGTCTAGGAGACCAGTTGTTAGTCATGGATGGATACAATTATTCATCAGAAAGGACTAAACAGGGTGCATCAGCCAAGAAAGCAGTAACATGGCAAATTCACTTGGTACCAGGTGGGTAAGTATTCAAGAGAACCCTATTGTAGCACAACCTACAGCTAGAGGCATCAAATACCTCTAGCTTAAGGGGGAGGGCTATATGATGCATGGTTTTTAGGACCCCTTCTGAAGATGCAATAAAGGCACAGTCAGTTGTTGGGGAGATGAGGATACTCTAGTCCAAGGGATCTCGAAAGAGAAGAAAAATCTACTTCACAAGCACCAAAGAGTAAAAAGTGCCATGGACAGAAGATACGTGGGAACGAGCTCTTATGCATGCCTACAACCTATATCTTACAGAATAGCCCATTCTAGGTGTGAATTTCTAGTGAAATTTACATGAGGATGTTTGTGTGGACTCACAGCACAGCATACTCCGTTTTCACTTTTTTACCGACAGTAAATATTTTTCACCTACATAGTAAATACAAATCACTTTTTACCTACAGTAACTTTTTTTACCCATGGTAAATATTTTTTACTGCACCATAAGTATTTGGTAGGTAACAGTTCACTGTTACTAGAAGCAGTGATTGGGCATCAACAATGCAGTTACAGGAGGAGAAAAAGGGAAAATCTTACGGTAAAGGTGAGTCAACAGGGATAAAGACTTTTGAGTTGAAAAGAGACATGCTGATTTTTTCAAAGAACACATGTCAAAAGAAGCCATGGTTGAGGATTTTTTGAGAATTTGATACTCAGGAGGACCCAGCAGGTCCCCCCCTGACATGTGCATAACCTCCAGTTTCAACAGCCACCTACCTGCTCTTAAATGCTGGTCAAGGCCTTATCCCCATGTGTCACAATCAGAAAAATCAGCATTTACCCTCCCCTCTCACATCACTCTAGAGAATATCTTGATGGTGACATATCAGGTGACCTCAATCTGTTGACCACCCTAAGCAAAAAGTAACCCCAATCAGCGGATTTAAGCATATTTATCCCTAATCCTAAACCCTCTCAGAAACCTATATAAGGAGGCCTTCTCTCACTCAAAACCACAACACTTCACCAAGCAATGAAGCTATGACGACATTGCTCACAACGAGGAGCTATGGAGGGAGCTCTACTCTCAACCTAAATAAGGAGTCTTCTCTCATGCTCCATGGCCACCATCCTCGCCATCATTCTCTAAGGTATTGATGTGTCGCTAGTAGGATCATACCTACTTGCTGGGTTGATTGTTTTTGACAAGGGATTATGCCATCCTTGGCTTGCTTCTCTATATCCTTGTTATGTATGATCAGATGCCGTTGTATTGTTAAGCTGATGTCTTGTGTATATATATGCTACATAAGGTCCCTAAGCTTCGTTTCTATGTGTTTTGCCATATGTTTTGATGCCATCATAACGTGAGAAGTCTCACTTGCCTATGTGCACTATGTGTGAGGTCCCTAAACCTCTTAATTTAGGGTGGTGCCCCCTTTGTTTTGTTCTTTGCTTGTTTGCATGAGGCGTGGTTTGTGGAGTGTGCACGAGTACAAAGGCCACCCGATTGCACTGCTCTTTTTCCCGCTATCATTAAGGTGCCAAAAATTGAGGCCCCTCTTTTTACAACCATTTCACTTTTGTAAATGAGTGAAGCTCATTAGTTCTTGCATGACCCATAAGGGGAGTTCCCACTACAACTATTTACAGAGCCATAGTGGCTTATTGAAATGATATTCTAAAATAGTGTGCAAATATAAAATGGCCAAGAGTAATTGCCGGCGCCTCTTCATCAAATCCCCGCATTCCACTCTACAAAATCATCATCAACTCAATTAGAAAATAAATAGACAGCATATAATTAACCATTACGCCAGCTATCCCAATTGCAGCTAGCCACTACAACAAGAGGGTGCCCAGTCTCGTAACATCCCTCCCACCAGGGATAGAAACTGTCCTCAGTTGCTCAATAAAGAAATCAAGTGGACCGTGAGTGATGGAAACTGTGGAGAAGGTCGGGCAAGTTGCGAAAAAACTTTTCAGGCATCCATTTGGCATCCTCTCTAGGGTGGCCCTTGAAAGTCAAAAGGTAACGGTTATAAACCATGCCAGTGCATGTAGTGGTGGTCTCGTGATCAACTATTTTGTCAGGGATGAGTTGCTCTTCTTGGTCTACAAGTGAAGGTGGATCTTCATAAATGTGGTGTGTAGGTAGGGGTCCTCTGAATGGGCGTAAAAGACTAATGTGAAAGGCATTGTGAATGTACCAATGTGCAGGTAGGTCTAAACGGAAAGAAACATCATTAATGACAACTGAAATGTTAAAAGGCCCATAAAAACGAGGAGCAAGCTTAACAAATACATTTGTATCAACAATTTTGATCCTTCGTTTTTCGATGCGAAGTAAAACATGATCACCTTCTTTGAATTGGTGTGCCTTGTGGTGCTTGTTAGCATGCTTGGTGTAAAGTTCTTGTGAGTGTTTAATGGCAGAATGCACACTTGCATAAATATCATGAAAGTCAGTAGTAAAATCATCAGCGACAGGCACAACATTAGAAAGACGTGAAGCAAGAGGAGGAAGAGAGTGACCGTATACAACTTCAAATGGAGATTTACCCGTGGCGATGTGAGTGGTGTTGTTGTATGCAAATTGTAGAATATGCAGGTAATCATGCCATTTCTTAGGTTGAGAAGAAACATAAGCCTTTAACAAGTCAATAATAGTGCAGTTGGTGACTTCGATTTGACCATTAGATTTAGGATGAAATGCAAAAGTGAAGTCAAGTGTAGTGCCAAGATTTTCAAACACAGTAGTCCAAAAAGCACTACAAAATTTTGAATCTCGATCAGAAATAATCACTTTAGGCAAACCATGATGTGGAAAAACAATCTTAAGAAACAAAAGTGCAACTTGATGTGCTGTGAGTGTTTTCTTACAAGGAATGAAATACGCTTGTTTAGAGAAACGGTCAATAATAGTGCAAATCATGTCATGTTTGTGTATGGTGAGTGGGAAACCAGTAACAAAATCCATTGAAATGTGTTCCCAAGGTCTTTCAGGAATGGGGAGAGGGTGTAAAAGTCCCAATTTCTTACTTGTAAGCTGCTTTGATCTTTTGACAAATCAAACAAGTTGAAACATACTATTTAACATCCATTCTCATAGTAGGCCAATAGAAATCACGACATAAATTTTGAAAAGTTGCAGCAAATCCTCTATGTACAGCATAGGGTGGTTTGCGCAATTCTTCAATAATTAATGTACGGAAATGTTTAGTCACACACAATTTGTGTTTGAAATAAAGGAAGTTTTCTTGAATAGTGTATTCAAGGAATGTGTGCACAGAATGACCAAGCATATGCAACCATGTTGTTTTGAAGTCATCATCATGTGCATAAGTGTCAGGCATAGTGTCAAATGAAGTTCCTGTAATGGTTGATAGATGATTAAGTGAGGGTCTTCTACTCAAAGCATCGATGAGCTACAACGTTTTCTTTACTAGGTTGGTATTGAATGTTGGGCTGAAAACTTTGAATAAAAGCGGTCCACTTAATATGTATATCATCTATTAAGGGCTGAGAAAGTAAATATTTGATACTTTGTTGATCAGTTTTAATGATCAAATCAGTACGCATTACATAGTGTTTCCAAATTTTCAATGCATGTACCACAACAGTCAACTCTTTATCATAAGTACTGAACTTTGTTTCAGACGGTTTGAATTTACAACTTTCAAAAGCAATTGGATGGTTATCTTGCATAAGGATTGCACCAATACCTTTTCCACTAGCATCAGTGACTAGCACAAAGAATGGTCTTTCAAAATCAGGCAATTGCAATACAGGTGCATTAGTCAAAGCATGTTTAAGTGCATCAAATGAACTTTCTTGTAAATCAATCCATTCATAAGGTGTGTTTTTCTTCAACAGGAGAGTCAAATGGTGTGACTTGTAAGCAAAATTACGAACAAATTTCCTATAATAGCTACAAAGACCAATAAAAGAACGTAGCTCATGCAAGTTTTTGGGTCCATGCCATGATTGAATGGCTTCAATTTTCTTGGGGTCTACATGTATTCCCTTACCCGATACAATGTGTCCCAAATATTCAATTTCAGATTGGAAAAATAAACTCTTTTTAGGATTCAAATACAAGTGATTTTGTGCAAGCAGATCAAATACACATGTTAAATGTTGTTTATGATCTTCTTTAGATTTACTGAATACCAGAATGTCATCAAAAAATACAATCACAAAATCTTGAAGGTCAATGAAAATTCTATTCATCATACGTGTGAAGGTGGCTGGTGCATTTGTCAAACCAAATGGCATGACAAGAATTTCATAGTGTCCAGTTTGTGTTCTAAAAGCAGTTTTGTAAACATCATGTTCAAACATTTTGACTTGATGATACCCTGATTTAAGGTCAATTTTGCTTGCCCCTTTCAGTTTTTCTGATAGATCATCCACTCTAGGAATAGGAAACGTATTCTTAATGGTGATCTTGTTTAAAGCCCTGTAGTTGATACACATATGAAAGGTTCCATTTTTCTTCTTGACAAGAAGTACTGGAGCTCCGTATGGTGAACTACTAGGTCAGATTAGGCCTCGGTCAAGTAAATCAGTGATTTGAGTTTGTATCTCCCTGTGTGCGGTTGGATTTACCTGATAATGTGCTCTACAAGGAGGTTCACTACCCGGTATAATGTCAATTTTGTGGTCTTCTGGGCGTGATGGTGGAATTCCATGTGGCAGATCATGCATGAAACAATATTTAAATTGTGAGAGGAATTCATCGTGTGTGAAGTTACGTGAAGTTTCAGTTTCAGCATAAATTTGATTTACCAATACTAGATATGTTTTCCCTTGTTTTCGAATTGCTCTTTTGGCTTGAGTGTGAGAGAGGAGTAGAAATTTTTGATGTGCTAGTGTTGCTTGGATGGAGAAATTTTTATTATTATGAGTGAGAGACATTGTAGGTGTTTTATAATTAATCAATGGGTCAAATTCATGACGAAATGGCATTCCCAAAATCATATCAAGACCATGCAATGGCGCTACCAGACATGTACGTGCTTGTGTAAATTCACCAATGCAAACTTCAATAGTGACTTAAGTTTTACAATTAAAACGTTGATTATTAAAAAGAGTTTTGATCTTGTGAGGTGATGAGATTTGAGAGAGAGATAGTTGCCGTGCCAAACGTGTCAAAATGAAATCATGGCTACTACCATCATCTAACAGAATGGTGACACTTTCACCCTTAACAGTGCCTTGAATTTTAAACAAAGTGTGAGGAGATATAAGAGTACCTGAGGATGGGTTGTCATCGTTATCATAATCAGGATCATATCCCTCACTGTAGTTAGCTTCCACTTCATTGTCATCTGGAGTAGCATCTTCGATGAGGTGAAGAGTAGCTCCGTTGGGGCGGTTGTTGTTGAATGGTTTTTGACTTGAATTTATGTTGACTCCATTGGAATGGCCATTGGATTGACCATTTCCCTTAGCATGACCATTTGGGCACTTATCTGCATAGTGACCATACTGAAAGCATTTAAAACACTTCACCTTTTGTTACCATTAGAATTTGGAGAAGAACGTTGGTTGAAATAATTTTGGTTGCCTGGTTGCTGGGTGTTGTTGTTGTTGTTGCTTATATGAAGTTGAGCAGTTGTAGGAGAATTGTCGAATCTACGCCTCTTGAAAAAAGTACGGCTTTGGTGTTTGTATCTATCAAAGTTAGTAGAAAAAGGAGGTCGCTTGTTGCGGTTAGTGTTAGCAGGTTGATCAATGTGAGAGGGTTGTCCACCTTTCTTCTTTTCTACATTGAGAGACAAATTAATAGCCTTTGACAGAGAATCTGGTTCAAACATATCTACTCAGCACCAATTTGTAGTGCCAAGCCTAATATGTACGTACGCTTCAATTTCCTGCGACTAACATGTTCAATAGCTTGCAATCGAGGTAAACAATTCCAAAAATGGTCAGTGTAATCCTGTACATCTTCATTTCGACCATGTCAAATTAAATCCCATTGACGTTGTCTTTAGCTTTGTACTGTGTGGACAAAAATTGGGATAAAAACACTTTTTAAAATGCATGTCAGGTGCGTGGTCTTCTCCCATGCTGTTTGGTGGCGTTCCACCACAATGCAGCGTTGCTAGTGAGATGATTTGATGCACATTTTACCATTTCACGCTTGGGAAAGTCTTCATCATGAAAATAGTCATCTAGTTGACTAACCCATGCTAGAACCGTGCTAGCATCTTTAGTGCCATCAAAATCCTTGAAAGTGAAGGCTTTTTTGCTAATTTGTTTTTCTTGGGTGCCGGTGCACATTCGGTGCGTGCAGAATGCAATAATTTATCTTCAAGTTCTTGCCTTCACATGCGTTCATATGTGAGTGACTGTTGCAGATTTTGAAGTTGTTCCATAATCGTGGGTGCCTGAGGAAGGTGTGCCATGATTGCGTGCTTTTTATATTTTTCTCTCTTTTTTTGATATTTTTTAAATAATTTTTAAGAATAATGCTTAAAAAGGGCTATTTAATGATATTTACAGGTACAATATGCGGAATAAAAGAGTAAAATAAATAACAGAAATGTAATGTACTTAGCTAAAAAATTTCGGTGGCGTCCAGTCTGGAATGGCAATGTGCTAGCAAATTGACAAAAAAGGGAGTGGTCCGATGGTGCGTCTGCGAGTCAGTCGAATTGCATGGCGCCTGATCTCCCGTATCCCCAAAATTAATGGTATTACATTCGGCAATTTTACGTTATGGTCTCCATCAAATTAAATTGAATGATATTTTCGAGTTTCTTGCATTAGGAGATTTCGGAGGTCTTTTGGAGGGCCTTTTGGAAGAGAGAGGAAAATAAGCTCCTCCAATGAGAGAAGAGCCTACGTTACGTAGAAAAATAGATTGATATTAACAAAAATATAAAAGGTGTCACTCTCCTCATTTAATAATCTAGTGGTCCTTGAAGACGATCACTCTTTTTCATTTAATGCGAGCACCTTTTTCAGAAGGTAGATGCGGTGCATTTGATACGGCTTACGTCATCACTAGAATTCAAAAAGTTACAAAACTATCAAGTGGTGGAATATTTTGAAACTTTTGATACTGTCAATGCATCCGGAACGCCCAAATATCCTAGAAATGAATGTCCAATTGCCTAGCTCCGATATCCAAAGAGGCAAAGAATGTCAAAAACCCCTAAAAGAACATTTTACTAACGGCGCGCAAGGGGGCATTCCAAAATTTTGGAATGCCTCATCACGCGCCGTTAGTAAAAAGCCCCTTTTTTCCTCTTTTAGAGAGCTTTTTGAGAGGAAAATGTCAAAAAATCTCTAAAAAGACCTCCATCTATCACATAGGTTTTTTCTTCATCATCTTAGCCTTAGAGATCATAATTTCGGGTCTATAAGAGTGAGCACGCACACCCATTGTTACAATTCTACAAAGTGCATTTTGATCACACACACACACACAGAGAAAAATATAACATACACACACACACAGAGACACACACAGAGACACAAATATAACATACACACACAGACACACACACACACAGACACACACACTCACAAACACACAGACACACAAATATAACATACACACACACACACACACACACACACAAATACAAAGAGCCCCTCTCTCTCTCTCTCTCTATACTATAGGCGCGCGTAGAGAGGCACAACCTCTCTCTCTCTCTCTCTCTCTCTCTCTCTCTCTCTCTCTCTCTCTCTATACTATAGGCGCGCGTAGAGAGGCACAACCGATGTGTATTTCTCTATGAGTGCCTTTAGTACTGTGCATCCACCAGTGTATGTGTTTATGTGTGTATGTGTCAGTGTTATAGAGAGAGGAAGTATGGCGGGGGAAAGAGAGAGAGAGAGAGAGTCTTTCTGTTACCTTATACTAACGGCGCGAGAAGGTGTTTTTTGAGGTCAAAACATGCTCCACGCGCGCCGTTAGTAATGGGAGTCTCTCACTCTCTCTCTCTCTCTTTAAATATGCTAAGCTATAGAAAGGAGAGGGAGAGGGAGAGGGAGAGTTTTTTTGGGGTTTTTTGACATTTTTTGCCTCTCTGGATGTCGGAATGAGACAAGTAGACATTCGTTTTTAGGGTATTTTGGCGTTCCAGATGCATTGGTGGTGTCAAAAGCCTCAAAATCTATCACTATTTGACAGTTTGTGACTTTTCAACTTTCAGTGATGATGTAAGCTGCCTTGAATGCGTCGCACCTGCCTCCTGAAAAAGACGCTCACATTAAATAAAAAAGTGACCGTTTTCAAGGACGATTGGGAATATAAATCTACTTTTTAAAGTGTCTGGTTGTCCTTTTGGACGTACTCATAAGATGCAAGTGCATTTTAAAAAAAGTTTCTAAAGAGAGAAATACAATTTCTTACAAGGCCCTCCAAATGCCCTCCGAAAATTTTTAATGTACCGCTAGGCCAATGGAGCATGTATTGTTTTTTTTTTTTTTTTTTGGATGCTCGGTTTCCGGCTTAGGACGGAGTGACCACCTTCTTATTGCACTTCAACCCTTGAGTTGGCCCAACTTTGTAAGGACTCTCTTTGATGCTTAATGTTCAATGGCCACACATTTTTGAGGCTTAATGGCCTCACTTTTTAAACACTTAAAGTTTTGAGGCTTTCTTAATGGCCACACTTTGCATAAAAGGTGTAATTGCAAATTGCATGGCAAAATATGAAAACAACGAGCTCTCAGATTGAAAACGACAACGCGAAGGAAGAGTTGCACATGGTGATTGGAGCAGGCAGTTTCGGCCTAAGTGCAAGAAGGCAAAAGTTCTCCCAACACTCAGCCTGACTGGGCTCGTTTCTGTAGTAGTCGGGAATGTAGCCTTTTTGTGTGCAAGCCAGGCTTCCCATAGTGTGTCGAGAAATTCAATCCGATGCAGGAATTAAATCCTTACGAGCGACGGTGAAGCCCCGAGTTCAGAAACGCATACCGTGTCAATCGTATCATCTCTTCATTAATTGATTCCGACAATTTCGCTTTAGCTTACGAAGTTGATGTCATAAATCTTTGACCTCGAGTGCCAATCTTGTTGAATCAAGACTCTTCCAAACTTCAAGTTCTTCTATTTTTCTTCGACCCCTGCTCTCTTTCTCGCCTTCAAAATCTGCACTTATTAGGCTTTGAATTTGGAATTTGAGACTCGACATACCGTATCGGGACCGTCATGAAGCCGAAACTAGAAATTGATTGTCGATTAGTTGTCGATTCGCCGCCGATTAGCGACCAAGAAAAATTTGTTTTGCAAATTTGACCGATTAAGCTTTGAATTTCCACGAATCTTTGACTTTTTGTATTGCAAATTTGATAAATTGCAATTTCGAGGTTGTCGATTCGAGAAATTACCTTCTTGCAATAGAAATCTAATGCCAATTAACTTGAACCTATTTGCTCTGATACCACTGTTGGGAGAAGAGGGGGAGATCGATTGCTTAAGCTATTCAATACATGCTCCAAAACATCACCATCAACCTGTCCACCTCTTCTTCCAATTTCCAAGCACACACACACACACACACCTAGACTATCACACACACACACACACACACACACACACACACACACACACACACACACAGTACATAGAATTGACATAGACATGCTTGTAAGAGAGTGTAAGAGATGGAGACTAGATTAGAGAGTACACATCAAATAGAACATAGCATAAGAGAGTAGAGAAGAGAATCTGCAAGAGAAAGGTCTAAATCTAGCCCCAAACTCCACCGCACCTCTCTTGTGGAGTTGGTATTTAATATATTATTTTGAGTTTAAGGTGCCAAAAATTGAGAACCCTCTTTTTACAACCATTTCACTTTTGTAAATGAGTGAAGCTCATTAGTTCTTGCATGACCCATAAGGGGAGTTCCCACTACAACTATTTACAGAGCCATAGTGGCTTTTTGAAATGATATTCTAAAATACTGTGCAAATATAAAATGGCCAAGAGTAATTGCCGGTGCCTCTTCATCAACTCCCCGCATTCCACTCTACGAAATCATCATCAACTCAATTAGAAAATAGATAGACAGCACATAATTAACCATTACGCCAGCTATCCCAATTGCAGCTAGCCACTACAACAGGAGGGTGCCCAGTCTCGTAACAGTACTTGAGGTGCTTGTCATACTTAATGGGGGGTAAGGTGCTTGAGTCAAAAAGAGACCCTACAAACTTAATGAGGAAGGTGTTTGAGAAGCTTCCCATACATGGGGGGTAAGGTGCTTGAGTCAAAAAGAGACCCTACAAACTCAATGAGAAAGGTGCTTAAGAAGCTTCCCATACATAGGGGGTAAGGTGCTTGAGAAGCTTCCTATGCATGAAAGTCCCAAAGTTAGGGGAATCTTTGAATTAACTTTCCACTCACCCAAAGGGCACCCCTTTTTCAAAGGGCACATGGGACACATGTCAGACTCTCCCTATGCTTAACCACATGGTGTGCTTGAATGCTATTGGTTGGGCTAAAGAGAGATCCAGTGAGCTTCTAGTTCCATCCAACAAATATCTAGATATTTTCAAGCTCTCTCACTCTCTCTAAGGGGTAAGGAGGACACTTGTCAAAAGACTACCCATGTACTTGAATTCATGTTGCATGTGATTGGCTAGAGGGAGAGGGGTCCAATGAGCTTATAGCATGTGGAAAAGGTACAACTCACCCCAAGCAAGCAAGGGGGGTGCTAGGGGGATATACACCACACACACACACACACACACACACACACACACACACACACTCATTTTGTGGATCCATTCTCACTTGGTAAAAGTTGAGAAACTCCACCTCCTTCTCCAAGCTTGTGAGAAGTGAGAGCCTACACCAACACTCTTGGCTATGGAATGCAAATCCAACTAAGAGCCATGTTTCAATGCTTAAGCTTGCCATCTTCTCCATCTTCATTACTATGATATTATTGTATGCTAGAAAGAAGAGTGATGATAAGTGAGGAACTATTTCTTTCTCATATGGAATGTTTCTTGTTCCTCTTCCCTACCCTCATTCCCCGCTAGTTCTCTCCACCTTCGAAGGTGTTTGAGGCCTTGGGACTGGGACTTGGGATAGTTAATGCTTTCTACAAAGTTTATGTTATGCTTGTGATGCATGAAGCTTTCCATATTCATTGTATCACCTAGGTCACAAGGAACACAAAGATTGTATTGTACCAAGTCTCTCTTGATGGGAGAAAACTATAATATAAATGCCTATTGGAGGGGGAACCGGCTCCGTATGAATCCGGTCCTCAACTGTTGTCATGTTTTCTAAACTCTCTCTCTTGCAAAAGTATTGTTCATTCCAAGTTAACTAAGTACCATGTTTATGTTGCTACCATCAATTAAGTTCACCCGCTATGCTCACAAAGTAATCTCACAAAAATGCTTCATCTAATTTCTTAATTCCGCTACTCTCAAAGTTCATACGCCATTTCCATTACATTGGTATCAAAGCATTTGGTTTCTATTTTCTTGCTTAAGAAGAGAGGTCCTTAAGTAGCCTATTAATGGTTGATTTTGTTAATTATATTAGGGTAACTGGGACTGGGATCTATTATCGGTTTTGTTGAGCCCACTATGTGGGATATGGTGCACACCTCGGGAGCTTTGGTCTTAATAATGGAGTCTTTTTAGACTTGCCTACAACTTTACCATTATTGAGTCATGAGAAGTCCGAAAGGAGCTATCCCTCGGCAACTTCTCTTTGTTAGACTCACTCCACTACTCTCTATAATTAACAAATTCGAGCGTGGGTGTAGATACTTATGTGCCTATTTTCAAAGGCTAAGAGGAGTAGCAACTAAGGTTTTGAATTGCCAAAGCATACACTAAGTAAATACATAAGCTTAATTAACATGGCTGACAATAACCAAGAGAGTATAATGAACATTGATAACTTTGATTTTACACATGAAGGTGCTAATGATGATGCCCCCATGTTTGTTAATTATCTTGTTACTAGGTTGCAACAAGCTATGGGCAACCCCGCTTTGTAAGCTGAAATTACTCAACAACTTTGTGTTTATGGGATAAACATTTCCTCTCCAAGAGGAGAGAGAGCTTAGGAGGCCTCTTGATGAGACCCCCAAAAGAAGACTCTCTCCCATACGAAAGGAGGAATCCAAAGATCAAGAAATCAATGTATCCCTAAATTCCTCCGAAGATGTGGCTCCACGAGGAAAGCGAACTAAATGATTGCCAACTCCTCCCAAGAGGAAACGGTTAACCCATAGTCCTCCTCATCACTACAAAATGGAAGAGAGGAAAAAAAGGGCAAGAAAGAGGTCACCCTCTTCTCCTTCTTCTTCACCTTCCTCCTCTACCGATGAAAGCTATGGCTATTCCCCTAGAGAATACAAGAGGGGAGGATATTGCAAATCTTGCCCTGCATGGCGAAGGTCACAAAAGCTAAAGAAGTTCAAAGAGGGAGGAAAGTGTATCTCTTTTCTCACCTATGATGGCACCTTTGGTGCTTTTGACAAAGTATTGGCCTTCATCCAACAATTTGATGTGGCCTTTGGAGACGAGGGCTTCACAAAGTCCTCCAAGCTATGCCATGTAGCTATGCACTTGCAAAAATCGGCTCGTCAATAGTGGGCTAGCCTTCGTGGCAACGGCAAAGCCCCAAAGACATGGAAAACTCTACGAGTTTCCATCATGAAGCAATTCCTTGCAAGTGATACAAAGGACAAAGTGCTTACCAAATGGTGAAGTTTAAAGCTTCTCTCTCATGAGTCTATCCACAAATATGTGGACAAGTTTTGGGATTTACATCTCAAGGCTACTGTCTTTTAAAAGATAGACTTTGCCGTGCAAAAGAAACAATTCTGTGCGGGATTACCCAAAGAGATGGCCGAGTATGTCAACTCTCAACGGCCTCGTTCTATCACCAAAGTAATCCACCACACCATGGTTGCTTTGAGCATCAATTTCCAACAAGGGGCTAGATGGAATGTCAAGCCCATGGAAAATAAAGACAAAAGTGATGCCAAGAGGAAAACCAATGCCCAAAATTCTTACCAAGGCTATTCTAACAACAACAACAATCGGTCCAAGGAGAAGGGAGTTTACAAAGGTAAATATAAACTCTCTCCTAAAGAGCTAGAAGCTTTTTGTAAGGACCACAAATGTTTTAAGTGTGGGAAGCAAGGCCATGGTTATCGTCCTTGCCCCAAGAGAATTGCCCGCAATGAGACTCCTAGAGCCTCTATGTTTGAAGCTCCAAAAGAGGATGCTCATTGCCAAGGATTTCTCCTTTCCTATGCTTGGGGAAGATGCAAGAGCATGATGTCTTTATTTTGTTTGACCCTAGTTCAACTCACAACTTCATATCCACGGAGTTGACCACCAAGCTAAGCATACAAGCCCACGAGATGGGAGATACATTAAAAGCCGATGGATCTATCAAGGGACAAGACATCTCAGTTACTACCTTAATTGGAAAATTGAGGCTTCATGTCCAAAGCTATGTGGACAAAGAGGATTTCTTCATCTCCCCTCTCAAATATAAGGATGTTATTTTTGGGGCACCATGGTTTAACCGCATGGCTTCCAACATGAAGTTCCTTGAAAGGAGAATCTACTTCACCTACAGGGAAAAGAGCATGTACATATATGCTAATGAGCTGGGGAGCACCATATCCCCGCAATAAAGGGAATCAAGAGGAATTAGAGTTTTCTAATTTCCTAAATGGATTCCAAGATGTTTTCATTGATGACATCCCTAGTGATCTACCTCTAAAATGAGGGATGATGACCATGCAATTGAGCTCCTACCAAGAAGCTCACCGCCTAACAAGCCTCCTTATAGAGTTTCACAAGCTCAACAAGAGGAGATGATGAGGCAAGTGCATGAATTGGTGGAAAAAGGGATGGTGAGTTCTAGCTCCTCACCATTTTGTTCACCATTTCTTTTAGTGCAAAAGAAAGATGACACATATCACATGTGTGTCGACTATAGAGCACTAAATAAGATTACTATCAAAAAATAGATTTCATGTGCCGCGTGTAGAATATCTATTTCATCACTTCTATAGCACACGGAGCAAGTGTAAAGGTGACCTTTCCCATGATGCCCAAACTTGTTTTGCCACATCTGATTACAAGCCTCTTTGAAATAGAGTACCTGCACATGAGATACACAGCAATAGGTATACCGCTCTTTCAACTTCCGAACAAAGTACGGCTTTAATGCCTCAAAGCATCTAAGAGACACGACTACTCTAGGGTAAGTCCTCTTGAATCTTTGGTATAGCTCTACCTATGGAACCAATACAGTAAGAGTTAGAAATTTCCAACTTCATGAAAATGGTAAAATGCCACTAATGTACAGTAGTACCAAAATTGGATGTATACAGTACCAAAGAATGTACAGTAGTACCAAAATTGGATGTATACAGCACCTTCTCCTAGCCATGGCACACCCTCGGTGGCATCCACCATAGGCTGCAACAACACTTGGTATCAGAGCTCTTCTCGATCTCGGCCTCAGTTCGATTCAGCTTGCAGGAGCAGCCGCTTGCAGAGAAGAAAGAAGGCGTATCACCCTGCATCAAATCAACCATAGGCTATATCAAGGTGTTCGCCTTGGCCTAAGCAAGAATTTTCGACACTACAACTACCCCTAACTCGGTCTCCTCCGCCTGCTGCAAGCGAGATTGTCCTCCACTCTGTTGTCGATTGTTTGCATTCTACCAACAGAGCTTGCTTTATTTTGTTCACACTCCATAACTAGTGACCATCTCAATTTTGGTCTTGGCCTTTAAAACAAGAGGGTCTTCACACCCCCTTTGTGAAGCTGACACTGCTTTTAGCCGTTGCTTTCGACACAGAAAGCTTTTTCCTTTTTGGTGGTGAAGTTGGTCATTCAAGGCATAGCCCAGCAAAGTGTTGCTTGGTAATTGTGTAGCAGGGAGATAACCAAGAAAATTTGCGGTGCTTTTGATGACACTCATACACAACAAAGAGTATCAAAGTATTGCAAAGACAATTGTTTACAAAGCTTCTCGCTTCATGGTGATACTGAAGAAAAGCAAAAGTGCGACTCCAAAATCAAAGCAACAGAAGCAAGTTCAGATTGGTTTCTTTCAGCTCGATTTTCTAGCAGTATTCTTCAATTGCTTTTCAGTTTAATTATCCTAGCTAAAAGTCATGTTTTGTCATGAAGTCATAGGTCTGTTATGATTTTATCTATTGTTACTTATTGTCATGCCAAACTTTTGTACGGGTTATAGAAACTGCCACAAAAATATAATGTTAATACCACCCTTTGTTGTTTGGTCGGGTTCTAGTATGTCTCACATTGATGGTTGTTTGAGGGAAGTACACACACACACACACCTATGCTATAGTCAAGGGGGAGACTTCTACTCATGATTTCAGGTGATTGGACTCTACCATGGTCTGTCTGTCTCGAGTTCGTTGTCAGTGGTTTGGGCTTGAGAGGGGGTTTGTTGGGTATGCAAGCCCAGGTTTTAGTGGTGTCTTAGCCTGTGGGCACAATCCCTTATACATGCAGTCAGTAGTCCAGTTGCAAGTCAAGTTATGCATGGCAAATTTTGGCTATATATTGTAAGTTGTGGTTTACAAAATTGTCAATGCAAAGTATAGCATGTGATTTTGCTTGCTGTGTCGAGCTCTCCCTCTCTCTCTCTCTCTCTTTCTCTCTCTCTCTCTCTCTCTCTCTCTCTCTCTCTCTCTCTCTCTCTCTCTCTCTCATTTTTGTTGCACCTTCTCCTAGCCATGGCACACCCTCAGTGGCATCCACCATAGGCTGCACCAACAGAACTGACAATGCGATGGTTTTGTATATGTTGATCCATGCGTGATTCCTCCTCATCCAGCTTGTCAAAAGAGAGTAGTTGTGAGTCACCCGAGTGGTAAAATCTTGTAGTATTGTCCATTGGCAAGGAGCAAGAGAGACACACACATGCACACACACAATATATGGAACACAGGATGCATGCTCACAAACACTCTGTGATATTGCACACATCTACACCTACTCAATTCCCACCCCACACACCCATGCCTATAAGGTTGACCCCTTGCTCTATGTTCGACACTTCATGCCCTAGTTTTTTGGATCTGCTCCTTGCTTTCCATACTCGGCTCATTGCTTGCATATTTGAAGTGTAAACACATCTTTTGATACACACACACACACACACACAATAAATGGAACACAAGATGCATGCTAACAAACACTCTGTGATATTATGGACACACAACACACACGTGCTTACATAGTACCATAGAAAAAAAAGAAGTAAGTTTTGTTAACAAGCTTCTACAAAACATGCCACAGGCGACAACATCATTGGCGGAAGAGTGATAGAAGGACAGATGCCTCCAAAGCCGGACGCGATGATGGATTTCAAAGCTAGATTTTTTGACATAGACAAGCCCTTTATTTTGTAACTTGTTTGGAATTCTCCAGAAGCATGTATACATCCTTGAATTTATCAGGTTTTCACTGGCATTGAGTATAAAGGTCCTACAAAACCCAAGAAATTGGTTTGTATTCACATAATTAATGGGTACACAGACCCAAGTGTAATACCGACACAGTCACAATATACGGTTGAAAAGAGTTCACTCTATGAGAATTGGCTCACTCACAAAAAAGATTTTACCTTTTGCTACATCAAGTAATAAACTGGATAATATCTCAAAGGAAGATATGATTTTAATATTAATAAAGCTTAAAATAAAGTAGCACACTGCATAACCTCTAAAATAAGCAAATCGTAAAGCTGGAAACGCAGACTGGCAGCGCTGGCATATCGTTTTGCAGAAGGCCTTTAAGGCACCACATGGCTAAAGCATCTTATAAAAGAGCAGGTAGCGCATGGCTCACCATCACACACGGTAATTCTCTACAGCACACACGCCGAGTAGCAAGCTCTGTAGTGCTAGTATCATTTACAACCTCCTGTTGGTTGTTTAAGACAAATCACTCACCTAAAGCTATTTTTCAAGCCTGCGACATGAGCAATTACGTTTTCCCTGTAGCACTCATATAAGAGTACAACACCTCTACACACACACACACACAATATAAAGTGGTCATAAGCAACCAGTGCTCACAAGCAATAGGAAAACTCAGCTTCCTACTCTCGCAAACGCCAGCAAAAACGACCGGCCTAGAGTGGAGGAGCGCGTTTCTTCACAGAATCCGCAACATACGGAGGCGACACACTATCCGGGAGGGCCAATCTAGAAACCTACTAATGTTAAAAAGAAAATTTTTTCTCCTTATCTGTTTTTTCTATGATTAATATCTAGCATAAAAATGTATCAAAGATTTGAAAGAGGGTATATGACAACCTCCTGTGAGGATAGATGTCATTGTGTAAGACTGATTTTTTTGAAAAAAGAAAGGTTTTACAAACAAAATGTCATTGTGTAAGACTGATATTTTTGAAAAAAGAAAGGTTTTACAAACAAAATGCTGCCAAAATTTTCACAAATTAGATATACTTATAAATTGGAATGCTGACTTATAAACCTTAGAGATAAGGATGCCCCTAAGGCAACATCTAGTATAGTATCTAAGAATGCTAAACTCATATGTGTAACCATTGGTTTTTTTTTTCCAAGAAAAAGATCCTTCTATTAGTTACTGAAACTGCCCATAGGGCTACAACCACCTCTTCAAGAGAGGGCTACAACAAACATGATGGGAGACTCTCCCAATGAAAAAACCAGCATATGTACAATGGGGCTAAATCAAGAAATGGGGGGGAGGGAAAAGCCACACAGGTGGTCGGTAATGCCATCGGAGTACACCCTGGATCATGGTGTAAAAAGGCTTAGGACGCTAGAGTCGAAGGAAGGCCTCTCAGCACTCTCGCATGCGGTCGCAGCTGCCCGACAACATCTAGTATAGTATCTAAGAATGCTAAACTCATATGCGTAACCATTGGTGACAAACAGGGGTACAGACAAACAGCTAGGATGAGCATCACTCGAGATGTATTTAAGCTACAACGGATTCGGGACAAGCTCATGGCAGCACATAAAGGGAAAAAGAGAACCAAGCCAATAGAAATTAGAGACCCCATCTCCAAGCTGTGTAAACCCATAAAAACTTTCACAGACCATAATCGACCCTACTTGCATAGACAAGCAAAAGAAAACATAACATATGATTAGGAGTAAGGTTGGGGTCCAGGGTGTGACAACAATAACAAGAAGTGGGGATTGCTTGATATACCTGTCACCCATTTAGTGCAAATTAATTATAATTAATTGTACTTGTGGTTGGTTGACAGGTCAAGATCCCTGTTTTCATCTGATAGGAGTTCCGGCTTAAAGCTCCTACTTTTTCATGTATCAAGGTATCTTGTAATAAGTTTTATATCAAAAGTTCTACTTTGCTTTGTTCTTTACACAATATGGTAAGTGCAAACAGTATTTAAGTTCTCTCAGTTTATGATTCTAAATGATGGGATTTTACCATCAAACACACATGTACACACACACACACACACACACACACACACACACAAATGCAACAGTGGTCAATAAAAATCAATTAAAACCAAGGTTTTGTGTGCATCTTTCTGGTGCAGAGAGTGAGTGAGAGAGAGAAAGAGATGAAATGGCTGGTCAACCAAGGCTTAGCTTGCTGGTGGGGAGAGAGAGAAAGAGAGATAATGAGAGCGCAGCCCAAGTTCACTGGCTATGGAGCACAGAAGGTGCAGAGGAGCAACACAACCGTGTGGAGAGAGAGAGAGAGAGAGAGAGAGAGAGAGAGGTGGTGTCGTGAAAGCCAATAACCATAATGTGGCTCCAACCCTGTCCCCCCACCTCCTCTCTTGGAGTGGCCCCTCCAAATAGTAAAACGTTTAAAAACAAAGAAATATATGGCCCGTCTCCATTTCCAATTAAAAGGTCCAATTTATACACAAATGAACCACCAAGCCCATGTTGTGTCAAGGACAGTCCTTTTTGTACCACCATTGCATGCTTTGAGTCAGACAAGGTATTAAGAAACGGTAAGATTATCTGACGATATCTTATTAAGTTAAAGAATTATCCTTTTAAAGATGCTGAATGGATGCAAGGAACCTAGCTTAAGGATATATGAAGCTTGTTAATGCTTACAATGTTGCACTAGAGTAAGCATATGAAAATGCATTTTAAATGAAAAATGTTTTTGTCTTATAAGACTAGTTCTCTTACCTAGCTTAAGGATATATGAACCTAGCTTAAGGATATAGGAACCTATCTTAAGGATATATGAACCTTGTTAATGCTTACAATGTTTCACTAGAGTAAGCATATGAAAATGCATTTTAAATGAAAAATGTTTTTGTCTTATAAGACTAGTTCTCTTTTATTGTGCACAAATTTAAATAGTATGCATGCTTAGAATCATGTTTGTGGTGACGACGTCTCCCAAACACCAACTAGAACTTGTCACTCTACTTTGGAAGTATGATATGGACTAAAGAGCATACATGCTTGTGGAAGCTACGTCTCCCAAGTGCCAAATGGACTAGTCATCCATCTTGGAATGATGTCATAGGGTAAAAAGGGATCCTCTACCCGCTAAGAAACATGGACTAATGACTAGGCTTTATCTTCTCTACCTTATAGTCGAGGAAGACTATGATTTCAAGAGAGAGGTAATGTTATAAAATCTAATATCTAGCTAACCCAAATGATTTTCTCATATTAAACTGATTACTTAATGTGGGAGAATAAACAAGAACAAGATTTAGAATAGAGACATGTGCTTCTAGACCTATTTCAACAGGGGACCAAAAGGAGAGATGGTTGCATCTCAATAGGGGTCCAAAAGGAGTTGGTCTATCAAAGAGCAATATACAATAAGTGCTTCTAGACTTACCTCAACAGGGGACCAAGAGGAGAGATGGTTACATCTCAATAGGGGTCCAAAAGGAGGTAGTCTATCAAAGAGAAATATGCATCTAATGAAGCTTAAAAGACCTTAGGGTTAGCTTCATTAAAGACCTCCAATGGTTAGTGTTAAAAGTCCTTTGACCTTAGGCAAGCTAGGGCTGAGCTTGAGGTGGGAACCCGACCTAATCTTGAGGTGCTTGTCGTGCTTGATGACTAAGGAGCGTGCTTGATGACTAAGGTTCCTGCTTGATGACTAAGGTGCTTGAGGTGCTTGTCATGCTTGATGACTAAGGTACTTGAGGTGCTTGTCATACTTAATGGGGGTTAAGGTGCTTGAGTCAAAAAGAGACCCTACAAACTTAATGAGGAAGGTGGTTGAGAACTTTCCCATACATCGGGGTTAAGGTGCTTGACCCAAAAAGAGACCCTACAAACTTAATGAGGAAGGTGCTTGAGAAGCTTCCCATACATGGGGGGTAAGGTGCTTGAGTCAAAAAGAGACCCTACAAACTTAATGAGGAAGGTGCTTGAGAAGCTTCCTATGCATGAAAGTCCCAAAGTTAGGGGAATCTTTGATTTAACTTTCCACTCACCCAAAGGGCACCCCTACTTCAAAGGGCACATGGGACACATGTCAGACTCTCCCTATGCTTAACCACATGGTGTGCTTGAATGCTATTGGTTGGGCTAAAGAGGGGTCCAATGAGCTTCTAGTTCCATCCAACAAATATCTAGATACTTTCAAGCTCTCTCTCTCTCTAAGGGGTAAGGAGGACACTTGTCAAAAGACTACCCATGTACTTGAATGCAAGCTGCATGTGATTGGCTAGAGGGAGAGGGATCCAATGAGCTTGTAGCATGTGGAAAAGCTACAACTCACCCCAATCAAGCAAGGGGGTGCTAGGGGGATATACACCACACACACACACACACACTCATTTTGTGGATCTATTCTCACTTGGTAAAAGTTGAGGAACTCCACCTCCTTCTCCAAGCTTGTGAGAAGTGGGAGCCTACACGAACACTCTTGGCTATGGAATGCAAATCCAACCAAGAGCCATGTTTCAATGCTTAAGCTTTCCATCTTCTCCATCTTCATTACTATGATATTATTGTATGCTAGCAAGAAGAGTGATGATAAGTGAGGCACTATTTCTTTCTCCTATGGAATGTTTCTTCTTCCTCTTCCCTACCCTCATTCCCCGCTAGCTCTCTCCACCTTCAAAAGTGTTTGAGGCGTTGGGACTGAGGTTTGGGATAGTTAATGATTTCTACAAAGTTTATGCTATGCCTCGTGCTATGCTTGTGATGCATGAAGCTTTCCATCTTCATTGTATCACCTAGGTCACAAGGAACACAAATATTGTATTGTCCCAAGTCTCTCTTGATTGAAGAAACTATAATACAAATGCCTATTGAAGGGGGGACCGGCTCCGTATGAATCCGGTCCTCAACTTTTATCATGTTTTCTAAACTCTCTCTCTTGCAAAAGTATTGTTCATGACAAGTTAACTAAGTACCATGTTTATGTTGCTACCATTAATTAAGTTCACCCACTATGATCACAAATTAATCTCACAAAAGTGCTTCATCTAATTTCCTAATTCCGCTACTCTCAAAGTTCATAGGCCATTTCCATTACATCATATTCTGATTGCATGGTAGTCATCCAATTTTTTGAATTTTGTGCTTCATCAAAAGACAAAGGTTCCTCAACATCATGTAAGCTAGACACAGCCAAAGCATAACAATCTGATGCATAAGATGCATGGCAAGAACCTGAACGAGTATGACTAGACAAAGGTGCATCCAATTTACTATCACACAATGTATGCACCAGCCACTTTGGCATACCTCTAGCCTGCTCATTTTCAGCCCTTTCCTCATCAAGTACATCACGTACATCTACATCAGTAATAGGCTGATTTGTAACATTTTTTGAAACCTCCATAGGATGTACATTTGCCTCATTGGAATTTACATTCGTATTTCCACCACTGAAAAGAGGCAACAAAGTGTCATAAATGTCCTATGAGCTTACATTACTGTCGCTAGTACATGACAGCAAGGGCTGAACAAAATCTTCTACAAACACAACATCCCGTGAAACCAGAATATGCTTTGTTTGTGGATGATACAACCTGTAACCTTTGCTTTCATCACTATAACCAACAAAAATACATTTGACAGCATTATCATCCAATTTTTGTTGTGTTTGTGGCACCAAAGCAAATGCCAAAAACACGCATGTGCTCAATAGAAGGCTTTGTATCATGACATGCTTCATATGGAGTAATAGACTGCAAAGCTTTCATAGGACACCTGTTTAGTACATAAGTGACACACATGATGGCCTCAAGCCAAAAAGAATGCGGAAAAGCTTGACTTTTGACCATACATCGTGCCATTTCTATAAGTGACCTGTTTTTCCTCTCAGCAACACCATTTTGTTGAGGTGTATAAGGCACTGTACATTGGTGTTTTATCCCAAAACTAGCGAGAAATGCATTAAATTCATGAGACATATACTCCCCCCCTGGATCGGAACGGAGGGTGCCCATAGTACATTTTGAGACATTTTTAGCCATAGCCAGAAATTGTTTGAAGCACATAAAAACTTCGAACTTCACTTTAAGCAAAAATACCCATGCATGCCTAGAGTAATCATCAATGAAAGTCATGAAGTAAAGGTAATTTCCCAAGGATGGAGTTTGCATGGGCCCAAAAACATCACTATGCACAAGGTGCAACCTGCATGTGGCCCTAACTGAACCATCCTTTGGAAACTTAGAACGCTGCATTTTACCCAAAATACAGCCTTCACACCCATTTAATCTATCCTCAATAGCAAACATCTTGAACAAATCTATGTTGTTGTCAGCCATGGAAAATAGTTGCACCTGATGTGAAAACTGTCCAAATGAGGTGAAACTGAGTGACACCAGTACGTGCTATATAGCACAACCCACAGCAAACTGTATGGGACCTGTCATTGCTTATGCAGACCTGGCTATAGTGGAAATGGAGATCGAAATGAGCATGAATGAGAAATCTGAGCAGACTAAGCTCTATGAGCTTACCCAAAATTTTCATCAATCTATGAACACTCTCCAAAGCTCACAAAAATTGGAGAAAGTGAGCTGGCATGTGCTGCAGCTGCTGGCGACTAAGCTCGGGAGGACGCAACCTGCTCTCATACCAATTGTTGGAATTAGGGTTGCAGAGAAACGCACACAGCTTGGAGAAGACAAAGGAAGCTCAAGGTACACAACTGAGAGTGTGCTACTTAGTATGCAATAGAAAGATCGATAGCCCTAGAGTGATGGGCATATATACAATGCACGGGGGGAAAAACCTCCTAAAGAGGGAAAAAATGCCCCGTCGATCCTAGAGTGTTTGCACACATCACTACCACATGTATATGGTAACAGAATGAGCTAAAATTGATTTTATAACACAATGGAGTGTTCGCATTTTGTCTTATGGATTTTGGCTTAACCAATGCCTCTGCTACCTTCCAAAGATTAATAAACAATGCTTTTAGAGAATATTTGAGGGAGTTTTGTGAAGATTTCTTAGATGAACTTTATGTTTATTCCTCTTGGAAAAAACATCTATAATGTTTACAAAAAGTGTTTATAAAGTGCAGATTGTATCGCATCTCATTAAACCCTTTCAAATGCCAATTTTGGGTTAAACATGGAGTCATTTTAGGGCATATAGTGTCCAAAAATGGGATTTGCACAGATGAGAGCAAAATTAAAGCCATTTTAAATTTTCCACCCACCTACAAACTATAAATGAGTTCAAAGGTTCATGGGCCATGTTGGTTATTACCGACGGTTTATTTTAAACTTTGTCGAGATAGCTCGCCCATTGTACAAGCTTCTTATTGAGTTTCACTAGACCGCGGAGTGTGACCATGCTTATGAGTTATTACAAAAGACCTTAACAAGTGCTCCCATTCTACGAATGCTCGATTGGAATGTAATTTTCCAATCTTCTTATTGCTTTTTACTGGACATCTGAGTGTGACCATGCTTATGAGTTCTTAAAAAAGACCTTAACAAGTGCTCCCATTCTATGAGCGCCCGATTGGAATGTAATTTTCCATGTGCATATTGATGCATCAAACTTTTTATTGAGTGTGCTCTAGCTCAACCAGGAGAATATAAATTAGACTATCCCATTAGCTTTGCAAGTCGCCAATTAAATGATGTTGAAAAGAACCACACCACTACAGAGCGGGAAGGTTTAGCTATGATTTATGTAGTGAAGAAATTTCACTACTACCTTCTTGCCAGCAAGTTTGTTTTCTATGTTGATCATCATCAAGCATTGTTGTATCTAGTAAATAGACCTTGTTCCATGGGAAGAATTACACGATGGTTGTTAATTCTTCTTGAGTTTGATTTTACCGTTGTGGTGAGACCCAATACAAGACATTTCATGAAGGATCATTTTTTCTCGCATACCCAATGGTGAAGCCCCTACTAGAATCGATTATGAATTGTACGATACTTCCCTATTCCTAGTCAAGACCATGCCTGAATGGAGTGACAAGATTGTGAACTTTTTAGGTAATGGTTTTTCACCCAAAGAGCTAGATATAGCTTGAAAACTATTAAAAGAATGTGAACCTTATTCTCTAATTGCAGGAACTCTCTACAAGCTAGGGAAGGATGATATTCTTCGACATTGTGCTTGTGAGGATGAGTATTTATACATACTACAAGGAGCCCACATGGGTATAGCCGGAGGACATTTCTCGGGGGAACTAACTGCTAGAAAGTTGTTGCAATCAGGCTATTGGTGGCCTACCAAGTATTCAAAGATGCATCACTTTTTGCAAAAGGGTGTGATGAATGCCAACGTTACAAGACAATGAAGGATAAAATACCCTTACATCCTATTAAAGTGACTCGACCATTTGAAAAGTGGGGTTTAGACTTTGTAGGCCCAATTAGTCCAGCAACTTGTCTCGATATATTATTGTTGCCACTGACTACGTGACAAAGTGGGTGGAAGCCAGGGCAACACATAGGACTGATGCAAGGTCAACTGCCAAGTTTCTCTTTGAGAACATTTTTACGTGATTTGGTTGTCCCTTTGAGATTGTGAGTGACATGGTTCTCGTTCTATAAATGGGGTGATAAAGGAACTCACAATAAAATTCATGGTAGCCCACCATAATTCCACACCTTATTATCCACAAGCTAATGGCCAAGCTGAGAGCACTAACGAGACCTTAATTTCTATCTTCATTAAAACAGTGGAAGCTCATCGCACAGATTGGGATTTGAAGTTGACATCAACTCTATGGGCTTATCATACCGCTCACAAAGTGGCTATTAATTCTACACCATTCAAAATGGTATATAGCCAAGAAGTAGTTATGCCATGGGAGTTTGTAATTCCTAGTCTGCAGGTAGCTTCACAATAAGGTTGAAATGGTAACCCTTTAGTTGAGCGTTTATATATCCTTGAGAGGTTAGACGAAGAAAGGCAATTGGTTGTGCAAAATGCACTTGTGGAGAAAGATAGGAGAAAGAAATGGTTTGACTGTCATTTAAAGAACAAGGATATCAAGTTTGGGGATAAAGTCCTTATGTATGGAGTGCGTAATGAAAAGAAATAGTTGAAATATGCGGGAAAAGGACCATATAGAGTATGCAAAATCACCCCACAATGTACCATCTGTGTGGAAACTCTTGATGGAGTTGAAACCATTGGATTCCTCAATGGGAGAAAATTTAAAAGATATTACAATCCTTTAAGCCAAGAGGAGCTATGTGCCATCCATAGAAAGAAGGCAACCAAGGCACAAGCAAAAATGAAGAAGATACAAGCTCAAGATGAGGCTAAGGAGCGACAAAAATGTATAAGATGGCAACGAGAGGCCAACCTTGGAATTACACATGTATTTCACATTGAAACAGAGAGTGATTGGTTGGACTCTGACACACCTCTACAATACCCTATTGAGTTAAATAGCACCTATGGAAAAGTTCTATATAACGCCTTATTGGACACGAGTACTAAATATAATCTTCTATCATATGGGGTGTGGTCTCAGTTAGGAAAGCCATCTCTATCTGAGAGTACTATCCAAGTCAAGGGTTTCAACAAGAAAAAAACTACGGTTTTTGGAATCATGCACACATGTGTCAGTTATGTGAACGGGGTTGTAGCTCAAGACTTTTTGGTCATTCCTTCTGGAACTATGGAAGGTCATATAAACCTAGGACGCACGTGGATAATACCGACAAAATGCACTATTGATTGGGGGAGGGGAGTGTCACAACACAAAAACCAACTCTTAGCCTTGCCAATCAACCTATAGTTCCTGAGATATAACCTCTCGAGAAAAAAACAACCCAAAACAGTGCATGTCCAAGAGGTTAAACCATATGGAACTATAGACCAACCCTCTAGAGCTTCAAATTCTGTAGCTGAAACAAATCTTGAGACATCCAAGATGTTGGGAGGAAGATGGGAGACCGGTTGCTTAAAACAATTGAACACTTGCTCACAAACATCACCATCAACCTGTCAACTTCTTTCCCCAATTTCCAAGCACGCACACACCTAGACTAAGACACACACACACACAAAGCATAGACAGAGACAAGATGTAAGAGGGTATAAGAGCATAGCAGAGAAGATGTAGACTTAATTAGGGAGTACACAAAGAACAGAAAATAGCTTATTGAGAGCATTTACACAAGAAAGGCTTAAAATCATTGCCCCAAACTCCACGGCACCTCTCTTGTGGAGTTGGTATTTGATATTTGATTTATTATTGGTGCTAAAATTGGAGGCCCCTCTTTTACAATTTAGTTCCACTTAAGTAATGAGTGGTACACACTAGTTATTGCATGACCCTCTAAAGGTGGGTTCTCACTGTCATATTTACAAAGGAGCCATAGTGGCTTATTACTAAAATACTGTGCTAGGATAAAATGACAAAGAATTATTATTTTTCGGTGCCTCCTTGTCAATCCCAGAGTTCCAATCTACAAACCATCATGCCCTCATTGTTAGTAAAATTCAAATAGTTGCTAGTAAAATTCAAATAGATAGCACATAATAACCATTAAGCCAACTATCCGAATTGCAGTTAACCACATATGCAATGTAACACAAGACTCATCATAATATAACACAGAAAACATACAAATGGGTTTCTAAAGCTTCTTTAGCGACCATTTCTGATGCTAAAAAATAACGAGCCTTGTAAGAGATGTCCTACTCGCTCCAAGAAATGTAAAAAAACATTGTATTGGATTCCTAAATGACTATTGGAAGCCCAAGGCTACTATGAAGGGAATGATCAAATCCAGGTGCCTTAACGTAAATTGTGTTCTTACCTATCACCTATAGACCCATGTGAGTCAAATATTTTAACAATAAACCCGATTGAAGATCGTGGGAAGGGAAAGATCACAGAACACTACACGCCTCATTCAGAGATACTTTGGGTACCCAAGCGAGAAAGGCTTGTTTCTCTTAGCTCAATCATAGAAAAACAAATGAAGCTTCTTGCTCTTCATGTAGTTCTTCAATAGAAATATAAGCTTTGACAAAACCTCCACCTACCATTGTAAATATCCATAGAAACAAGAAAGAATTTGCACCTCCCATTGTAAGTTCACCACCTACAACAACGTTGCAAGTAAAATCATGGAAGAGTACCTTACCACCCTTGCAGCTAGATGAAACACCTAGGGTGGTCAGAAACTATTGGTCAAAGTCTTCACTCATAACAACTTGGAACAATTGGTTTCAAAAAGTGACAACATCGTTCCAAAAGTTATGATCTACTCAAGGAAGGAGGAAGTGTTTGCTGACCTCCATCATTCACTTGCTCCCCTCTTAACCTTCCTCCCTTACCTCTCAATCTCCCAATCTTAGGGAATGTATATATATAGGTCTATACTCAAGAATACAAAAATAAAAAAGTAATAGAGCATGATCCACCAAACAAAAATCTAAAAACCTATAAATTTATAGTAATAAATTATGCACAAGGACATAACCTTTTAACATGGCCTTATAATATTTGTACTCTAACCAAAATCTATATGTGTGTATAGATATGGCTAGTACGCTAGAGTCATCCACTCCTATCTTGGGTGAGAGGTACCCTCTTTACTTTTCACAAGTGTTTCACCATGGTCTACCCGGTGCTTGCCTTTGAATGTGATTGGTATATATGCTAACATGTGAGAAGAATTATGCGGAATTAGAATGGATTATACCTCTCTTGACCACAATTGATCCCTACTTAGTAGAGAATGTCTCTCCGATTGTACACTCTTATCCTTTTGATCAAGATGACTATAGACGTCTAGTGACCTTCTTAGTGAACATTTGTCTCTCTAACGATGAGGAAGAATTACATGATATACACGGATGGCACATATGGTCTCACATATGATGAATTTTGTTTTCTCGACAATGACAAGGATAGGGGTTTAGACCTAGGGCTACCCGCCCCTCTATTCAATATCATGTTCCCTTGACTCTCTAGAGGGTGAAAATAATCAGGTTAGGGTTCTTTATGTTGTTTGATTGTGTTCAATAAAGGTTGGTGCATCTTCCCACTGATGTGCCTCCTAGGGGTATTTCTTGCATTTCTAGTGTGTACAGGAATGCGTTGCCATTGTTAGGATTTTGAACTTCATGGAATCTTTCTCTCGTTCTCTCTTTGAATCGAGCGTGATCATCAACACAAACAGGTGTTTCTTGTCCATTAGCAGTGTCTCTTGTCTTTTTTAGCATCAATGTTTGTCTGCTTAAACTCTAATTGGTAGCATAATATTCGACACATTTTCTTAGTATTAAACATTAGATTCAATATAAATTTTTTGTCATAATCCCTTGTCTATGTTTAAGAATCATGCAGTCTGACTAAGCTAGTACCAAGATAGGCATTATAGATCTTCTCTTAATATAACGGGAAATCCCTTCCTACTTGTCAAAGGTTACTTTAGGTTCTTAATCCGATCTAGGCAGCATTGTGTGCAATGTACTAGTGCTTTCTAGTGGGATTAACCCCTCTTGACCTTTAGTTTAACTATTATAAAGGGAGTTTACTATTGTGATGGCTTACTAAAGGTCGAGAGGGATTAACCCCTCTTGACCTATAGTTTAACTATTATAAAGGGATTTTACTATTGTGATGAGCCTGGGAAGGGCAGCAGTGCAACATGAACCCCCAAGTTACAAAATTAAAAGGCAATGAAAAACAAACAAACAAATAAAAAGCAAAAGTGCCAACAATGTAAAATCTTAATTTGGTACTTCACTCACATGTATTGCCTATGGTACTAGAGCCCTAGAGGTTCACAGTGTGGGCGCTTTTCCTTGAAAAGCAAAAAGCTCAAGGCAAACAAAATAAGCACACACATCAAAAGTTGAATCAATGTGAAAAACTTTGGGGTGTCAAACCAAGGGAATAATTCAGGCAATGATTTCATAAGCAATTCCTTTTATCGTAACTTAACTAGATGGTCGTCTAGGTATAGCCTCTAGTCAATCATCGAACATGAAATACTTTGCTCTCGTGATTAAACAGCTTAATTGAATAGAGATAATTGAAAAGCTTGCCCATGGTATGAATAGTTGACCTCTAGTGCTTCTAGTTAGATTAGCGACCCCAGACTTGTTTATTTCTTGATCGGTATGACTGCTTATATGTTTGATTAGATTAAAATGTAATGTTTTACTGCTAACAAATTGTTTAATATTATGTACCAATCACTGTGTGTACCTATTCACTGCATATGCTTTTTACTTCTAAAGGTTCTATGCAAATGCAATTACTATGAAAATTTTTTGGTTGATTTTGCAGTGTTTGAAGAAGGCTAAGGACATTCAATCTCAGCTGCTCTTCCACCTCGACAAACGGGTTTCATCTCAATAGCTTCTGAGGACAGAATCTACATCAGGAAGAAGGGGGGCATGTTAATCGATGACAGAGACCCTTTTGGTGATGTGATTACAAGTCATGCAGTGGAGTCAGCACCAGGCGAATAGGAGGTTTGGTGACTGCCCAACGCTTCCCATTGCTTGGTGTTGACCTTGGTGTTAACCGATGACGGAGACCCTTTTGGTGATGTGATTACAAGTCATGCAATGGGTTCAACACTGGGTGAATAGGAGGCTTGGTGACCGCCCAACGCTCCCCATCGCTTGGTGTTGACCTTGGTGTTAAAGTCATTACAAGCAATAGTGGAGTCATCACCGAGCGAATAGGAGGCTTGGTGACTGCCCAGCGCTCCTCATCGCTTGGTGCTGACCTTGGAAAATGGACATTGGCCTAGTTAACACCCATAGATATCACATTTTTTTGAGTCAAGGACCGGACTTGTCGGTCCTATAGGTGCTTGGCTGATCACCGATGAGAGGTGCACCACATATCTCATTTGATAGTATTTTTACTATGACCAGCCACTGTGGATGCTCATGTGTGAATGGGTCAAACTCTTATAAAAGGTCTATTTTGACCTAAAATCCTCATTCTTTGAGGTGCAAGCTAAGAATTTCTCTTGCTCTACCTCTGTCTTCTCCTCCTCCGTGTGCTCACGTGTGTGTATGTGTGTGTGTGTATATGCTTGAGAGAGAGAGAGAGAGAGAGAGAGAGAGAGAGAGAGAGAGAGAGAGAGAGTAAGAGTGATTGAGCATTGTGGCAGCATCGACGGTGGTGAGGTAGTTGAGCGTGGCGGCATGGAAGGCTCCTTCTTCTTTGTGGCATAGGATCCTTCATGAGACAGAAGCATTGAGTGGTGAGTGACACATCATTGCCTCTTTGAGCTTGCTAGGATTGTCTAGTTGTGTGCTTGCAGCCATTTGTGGTTCTCACACGGTGTTCTGGAAATTTTTCAGTCTTTGACACGTGCGACAAAGCACACATCTTGACTCTTACAATCATTTTCTTTATATTCCTCACAGTTATCCACCAAATAAAGAGCTTCTTTTATCAATTCATTTAGCGTCCATCTCCTTATCATATGCAAATCCTTATGAAGACCCACATGTTTCATTCCTTGGATAAAGATCAGCATCAATCATGCCTTCATAGGTAGTTATACTCTTGGACAAAACTTGGTATATATCTTTTGAGTCGTAATGCTGCCTTGCGCACTGATTCACCCTCTTTCTCCTTCAATTTGTGGATTTGTGAGACCGTATTGTGAGCTACAACTTTCAGCAAAAATTATTTGATGAATTCTTCAAAACTCTCGTCTAGAGTCTAAAAATCACATCTTTCTACTGAGTCAAACTATGTAGCCACGTCATCTTCCAGAGTCAGTCCAAATGCCGCAAACTGTGTCACAAAATCTAAAACTTCCTCTTATCTAATTACTCTTTTGAAAGCTGCTACGTGATCTCTTGGATATTTATCATCGGTGTATTTCTTGTTTACCCATTTCTGTATCTGGGATGGTCTAACTCACCAATTGTCTACAAGTCTAACCATAGACTCTCCCAATCCTTCTCTAGCTTCAGGGCTTCTAATATGGCTAGGTTTTTCTTCGAAGGGATTAGTTTTTCTACTGGAGATTGGTACTTGAGAAGGCATGTATGCCATCTTTGTGATCATTTCATTTCTCGTTATCGCTCTTGAAGGGAATCTAGGTGGCTCCCTTTTTGGAATTCTAGTAGGAATCCTCGTGTTTGGTGGAGGCATATGTGGTCCTTCATTGACCAAATATCCACCCATTTCTAATGGAGCTTGTGGATTTGTGCTTTTTACAGCTTTGTATTCTCGTCTATACTTGTCAAAAACTATAGATTTCCATTGATAGTCGAGTCCATATGTATAGACATATAAGAGCTTGTGGATTTGTGCTTTTTACAGCTTTGTATTCTCGTCTATACTTGTCAACAACTATAGATTTCCATTGACAGTCGACTCCGTATGTATAGACATCTCTAATGGAGCTTGTGGATTTGTGCTTTTTACATCTTTGTATTCTCGTTTATACTTGTCAACAACTATAGATTTCCATTGACAGTCGACTCCGTATGTATAGACATATAAGAGCTTATAATCTATCATCTCTCTTGGGTATGGCTCTGAGCACCTATAAAGGTTGATTTCATTGACCTCATTGTCGTCAATGTAGCTATATATTCCTTCACTCTCATGATCTGTCATCCAAACTCTCTCAAAAAAATTGGTCTTTATCAACTGCAAGTTTGGAAGATCCATTGTGGGTGGATGCTCCTCTATCGCTGGGATCCCTAAGCTTGTATAAGTTGAATTTGAATCTAAAGTAGTCATGATCTCTAGGCTTAATAACTCTAGCTTGATGTAAGAAGACTTGTACCAATGTGCTCAAGTACTTTGGTTAGGGAAAAGTCGAAACTATGTCCAAAATCGTGACTGTTTTCTCACAATTCTCTCAAATTGTCAATTTTAGATACCCCTAACTTCTGGATGAATTTTGAGGCCTTAAACGAGGTTTTTTCGGACACTGACCAACCATGAATTACCCAAAGGGTCTTCCATTGTTGTTCAAGTTTTACATTGAGTCTTGTAGATCTACTATGGAGATTCATTTTGATAAAAAAAAGTTTCTGAATCCGATCTTGGAAGTTCAAGTTATGGCCAAAACATTCAACCTATGCCTGGAGACTTCATACGCGTATGATGTCTCTTGACTTAGAATTGGTCCAAAATTTAAGTGTAGACTCTCCTTGATGTACTCTAACCACTCCAAGTCTCAATTTGTGATTCTGACACTTTTAGACAGGTCTATTACTCCTTTTTTTGTTTGCTTGCCTGCAACTTCCCTGGGAGAGTAACTAAGCCAAAGTGATCCAAATTGAATGAAACTTGGTCTCTAGGCCTATTTTGTGATGGAAAACACTTTTGTGAGCTCAATTGTAAGTTTTGACCTCTAATTTGGCACTTGAGACATCATACTTGTATGATGTCTTTTGTGGAAAAATGAAGTGACTTTTATCCCAAATACTCTTTATCACTCAAGAAACTCTCAGCAACTTCCAAAACTCAATTTGAACACTTTTTGTCTAAGTTATGGTCAATACAAGCATGAACCTTGCCTAATTTTGTCTCTTGGCACTTTTTAGCCCAAATGTGCTCCAAATGCAATGAAATTTTGTTAGGGACTTCTTTTATGCTCTAGGACACTAGGGTATACTCAAATGTCTAATTTGACCCAGATCTGGCCCCTAAGACATCATATGCGTATGATGTCTTTTGGCTCATATTTCACATATATTTCTACCCAAGGTACTCCTTGATGTATACAACAAGAATATATGATCACAACAAATTTTGAATGTCAAACTTCCTCAAAATCACTACTTTTTCACCTTTACCTTCTTGTATCTGCAAAAATCTCTTTAAATTCAAAATATGAGTCCAAATGAGATGAAATTTTGCAAACAAGCTCAACACATCATTTCCCCACCCCTTGTGTGGTCAAAGTGCAATTGGACTATCAGATCTGGACTCGAGATATCATACGCGTACGATATCTATGTGCTTAGAATCAGATGAAATTTGCTTTGTAAGCTTGTTTATGTGCCTGATAAGCTCAAATATCAATTTTGGTCCCTAAAAGTTCCCTTTAGATATCAGAATTCAAATCCAACACTTTTTGTGCAAGTTATGATCACTTCAAGCATTCACGTTGCCTAGATGCGTCTTATGGCTTTGCAAGCCCAAAACTACTTCAAATTCAAAAAAATTTGGCATGTATGCTTCCTAAATGCTCTAGATCAAAAGGATGCACTCAGATGTGCCTTTTGTCCCAAAATCTAGCCTCTAAGACATCATACACGTATGATGTCTAGGTGGTCAAAATTCAGTTCTCTTTCTACCACAGGTACCCCTTGGTATGTAGAACTTGCACATGTGCTCACAACAAATTTTGGACATCAAAATTGCTCAAAATCATCACTTTTGACAAGGAAATACTTTGACATAGTAAAATCCACTCAAAACGCAGTCTATAGGCCCAAATGGAATGAAACTTGGTGTATGTACTCAACACAACATGCAGAAGATGGGTATAATGTCAAAAGTTTATTTTTGTTGCCAAAATCACCCTTCAGACATCATACGCGATCGGAGAAGAATAACTCTGAAGAGTCAGGGAGTGCAGTGAATGGAGTATTCACATGCACACTCTCGAGGAGTATGGGGTCTATGTTGGCCATGAATGGTGAATTTACTTCCCCACCACCTTCATTCACATCGTTAGCTTCATGTTCGGAGCGAGTGTCTCTGCTAAAAGTCTCCTTCAAGCAGCTAAGCACGCTTGGCCCGGACCATGGGCCCATGGCATGTATGTCTTGGCTTGAACTATCGAGATTAGGCATAGGGTAACCTTCCATGATTTCGTAGTCAGAGGAAGAGTCACTAGACTCAATATGTGGGTCATGAGTGATACTACCTTGGATTCCCGTTGAGGGTCTTGAGCCTAAGGTGGAGGAATAATGAGTACCCGCGTAAACAGAGAAACTCTCTATGTGATTGTCCTCTAGCACACAACCAGAGCATAGGTGCATGTGACCTCAACACTCTAGAAGTGTTGGTGAGTTCCTTTGAAGGCCGCTTACCTAGTTTTTTAGGTGTTTACAATCCATTTTTTTTTAATTTCTGGTCCTTTTTTCTAACCAATCACAGAATATGGCGTGTGATAGCTCAAAACAAGCATCGTGGCTTGAGGGACATGCCGTGCTTTACAGCCCTCGATTCGGTCACTTAAAGCCCTCAAAATCCTAAAAATAGTCTTTTCTTAGCCGGGAGAAGGCTAAAATTAGTAAGTCTAAAGGGTAAGTATGAAGGGAAAGGTGGAGGACTTGAGGAACTTGTCCCACATGCCCTTCCTTCACTTGAGGTCCTAGTCTTTATATATATAGTATAGACACTACTATATCATAAGATTGAGAATTGAGGCATGGGCTTGGGCTTGGGCTTGGGGGAAGATCCCGATCACTTCCTTTTAGAATAATATTTTTTTAATTTTCTTTTTTGTTTTTGAATTTTTATTTTTGGTCTCAAATTTTGAGCATCTATTTAAAAGTATTATTATTATTTAACAAAAAAAACCTTTTTTGTGGATAATGCTGACGTGGGTGGCGAGCTCACACGCGCACACAGCTACCTCTGGCAGCTCTGTCTAACCTGCCTACTATTAACAATGCTAACTAACACTAATTAACACTACACAAACACTGTCTAACACAGCAAACTGCACACTGTCTACACTTCCTAACACAGCAAGCTGCTTACTCACAGACTACTCAATCTACTCACTGTCTATTGTACATTACAAATCTACACTAACTAAGAGATCTGCTAACACCTGCACATTGCAACACTTAGCAGAATCTAACAAAACACTTACATTGTACCACTCAATAGAGCTAACAAATCCTGCTAGAACCTGCACATTATAACCACTTAACAATTCTAAGTTCTAACACAACTCAACAAAAAACCAAAAATGGCAGAAGTGAATGGCTTTCTGAGGTAGCACTGAGTGCTCCTCAAGATTAGTGCAAGGTAGTCCTCGGCAACGACGCCAAAAATGTACGCTTTGTTGCACGTGCCAAAGGCTAGGAACTTGCAAAAAACAAAATGTGCGAGCCACGAATGGCTGCAAGCACACAACTAGACAGTCCTAGCAAGCTCAAAGGGGCAATGGTCTATCACTCATCGCTCAATGCTTCCGTCGTGAATGATCCTATGTCGCAAAGAAGAAGGAACCATCACTGTCGCGCTCAACTGCCTCGCCGCCATTGATGTGGCCGCAATGCTTGATCACATTCTCTCTCTCTCTCTCTCTCTCTCTCTCTCTCTCTCTCTCTCTCTCTCTCTCTCTCTCTCTCTCTCTCTCTCTCTCTCTTAAGCATAAAAACACATACACACACACACACGTGAGCACACGAAGGAGGAGAAGACAGAGATAGAGCAAGAACACTTCTTAGCTTGCACCTCAAATTATGAGAGTTTCAGGTCACAATAGACCCTTGACCCATTCACACATGGGCGCCCACAGTGGTCAGTCAAAGTAAAAATAGTATCAAATGAGATATGTGGTGTACCTCTCATCAACGATCTCACAAGCACCTATAGGGCCAACAAGTCCAGTCCCTGACTCAAAACAATGTGATATCTGTGGACGTTAAATAGGCCAACGTCCATTTGCCAAGGTCAGCACCAAGCGATGGGGAACGTTGGGCCTATTCTCTCGGTGATGACTCCACTATCGTTTGTAATGACTTTAACAACAAGGTCAACACCAAGCTATGGGGATCGTTGGGCAATCATCAAGCCTCCTATTCGTTTGGTGGTGCTAACTCCACTGCATGACTTGTAATCACATCACCAGTCTCCGTCATCGATTAACACCAAGGTCAACACCAAGCGATGGAGAGCGTTGGGCAGTCACCAAGCCTCCTATTTGCCCGATGTTGACTTTACTGCATGACTTGTAATCACATCACCAAAAGGGTCTCCGTCGTCAATAAACACACAAGAGGATGACACATCCTCTCAGCACAGTGATTCACAGATGAGTGAGTCCATTGCAAAACCAATGGCACTAGAGTTGAGGAAGTTTTGGAACAAGTGAATAGAAGAGAAGAAAGAAGAAGAAATCCAAAGAATATTTCAAAACAAACAAGGGTGATGTTGAACAATTTGAGGAAACAAATTGCAAGGAGCTTAATTTTGCATTTCCCTAAAAGGGAAGGCAAATAGGAAGTAAAACCTATAGCAGGATATTCAGATGAACTTTTTGAAGCCTTGTTAGAGGCACCAATTTCAATTAAAGTGGGACAATTGTTGAATCTGGTCTCTGATTTCATCCAGAAGCTCTTCAAAAGACTAGGCAACCACCCCTACAACTTAAGAGTAGACACAACCAGTGAAAGAGAACCAAGTCAATTTGGTGGCACGAATTGAATAGGGGGAAGTAGCTTTAATAAATGTGGATTACAAATTTCCAATGATCTACATTTCTATTGGGAAAATATACCTTACATATGTATCAATAGATAGAGGTTCATGAGTCAACATCCTTCCTAAATCTACTTGTAGGAAAATTGATTTTGATGGATTCGAAACAACACCTTTTCAAGACAAAATGGCTAACCAAAGGAGGGTTCAACATTTGTGAATTCTCAAGAAGCAAACAACCAATGTGGTATGTCATAATAACTAATATCTAATTCTCCTAAATGATTTTCTCATGCTAAACTGATGATTTAATATGGGGACGTGCCAGGGGAGAAAAAGCTAGAATATTGGTTAAGCTGGCAGACCGGCCACAGTAGGGATCCAAAGGGGGATCATCTGCAAAAGAGCAAGTTGCAAAAATGGGCTTAAAAGACCGTAATGTTCATCCCATTAAGACTTCCAAAATGCTAAGGTTCCAAAATTGAGGGTTGTGTCCAAAGGTCAAACACTAGGGAAATTGGATTCTTTGTGTGTGTCCCAAAAAGTCTTCATAATCCCTACATAGGAGGGGGCAAGCCTTTCAAGTAGGGGATGAGAGAGAAACACACACACACACACACAAGCTCCCTTTACACAAAGGGAATGAGGGGACACATGTCAGCTCCCTGGCCCAGATACCCACAAGCTGTACTCAAATCCTATTGGATGGCCATGGAGGTGGACCAATCAGAATTAGGCTAGAGTAAATCTAGTTTAATTAATTTTAAAACACTTAATAAAAGAACCAATAGGTATTAAGATCTCTAGAAGACTATTGGACAGTCTTCCAAGGGGTCTAATGAGCATTCAACAGCCCAATGGCTTGCCTGATTCCTATTGGCTAGGAGGCAAAGGGTTCCAATGAGAGTTTAGCTGCATTTATTAATTACCTAAATCTCTCACAAAAGGGGAAAGGGGGACACATGTCAGAAGGCTATCACTTATGCTTCTTAATACTCATTGGCTAAGCCTGGAAAGGGTCAATAGGGTTGCAGCATGAGCAAATAGCAAGAGGGGTCGACCAAGAAAGAGAGGGGGCTGATTTTCAGAAGGCATTATCCACACACACTCACACAAACTCATGTGTGAAGCAAGAAGACTCTCTCTCTCTCTCTCTCTCTCTCTCTCTCTCTCTCTCTCTCTCTCTCTCTCTCTCTCTCTCTCTCTCTCTCTCTCTCTCTCTCCTTCTCAAGCTTTAATGGAAATCTTATCACCTACTCCAAGCTTGTGAGAAGGGAGGCCTATACCAACAACTCTGGGCTTTGTGATGCAAATCCAACTAAGAGCCAAGCTTCAATGCATGCTCATCTCCTCTACCACGCTAATTACTAAGCTAAGCTACGCTAATATGAGTGATAATGTGAAGAGATGTACATCTTTCTTGTAAGACTACTCCTTCTTCCTCTTAATCTACTCTCATACCCCGCTAGCTCTCACCATCTTCGAAGGTGTGTGAGGTCTTGGGTCTGAGACCGTGAGGGAATTGATGTTGTGTTTGATAAGTGTTTTGCTTAGTGCTTGAAGTTTCCATCTTCATTGCACTAGCTAGTATTGAAGGAACACAAAGAATTGTATTGTAAAATGTCTCTCTTGATGGGAGAAACCATAATACAAAGGCTTTTGGAGGGGGGACCGGCTCCATGCAAATCCGGTCCTCAACTATTGTCAATTGCTTAATTTCGAACTTTCGTTCATGCTATCTAACTAGGTGTTATACTTTTTGTTGCTCTCTCCACCCAAGCACTCTTATTATTCTGATTAGGAATCTATTCTAATGAAATGCTCACTATGTTCACGCTAATTTTTGTTACACACAAGTTATTAGACCATTAAATGCTACATTGGTATCAGAGCACAAGGTTTCTCTTTTCTTTCTCAAGAAGGGAGGTCCTCAAGCTAGCTATAAATGGTTGGTATTTTTAATTGCATGTAAGTAGAATAGGGATTGTTCAGCCTTGCAGTGCGCCTGCCTTTGTGAAGATAATGGGGCATCACCATCAACAGCT
This sequence comes from Adiantum capillus-veneris, assembly GCF_014529385.1. NCBI lineage: Eukaryota > Viridiplantae > Streptophyta > Polypodiopsida > Polypodiales > Pteridaceae > Adiantum > Adiantum capillus-veneris. The sequence continues at coordinate 27,952,088 of NC_140936.1, forward strand.
ATGGTCTTAATAGTGGAGTCCTACGGGGCTTGCCTATGGCTTAACCACTATTGAGCTATTAGAAGCTTGACAAGAGTCGGTGTTGTTTTGGTGTTGAACGACCCTCTTTTCTATTCCTTGCAATTAATGGTATTCGAGCCACCGGTACATTAGCTTGAGTGCTTTTTCTAAAGGGGTAAAGAGGAGTAGCAACTAGGGCTTGAAGTGCCAAAATACACCTAAAAAGTTTACACCTAAAATTTGTGAGATTAGATGACAATAGTAGAGAGAGTGAAATTAATGTTGATAACTTTGACTTTGCTAATGAGCAGGCTACTAATGATGCCCCTATGCTTGTTAACTACCTTGTTTCTAGGCTTCAACAAGCCATGGGCAATCCATCCCTCCAAAGTGAAGTGCAACGGTAGCTTCGTGCTCATGGGATTCTGCGAGCTCCCCACCATGATGAGAGATCACCTAGGAAGCCTCCTTGCGAGACTTCCAAAAGAGGTCTCTCTCCGATTTGGGAAGAAGAAGAGAATCCATATGACGGGCTTAGAAATTTTCTTTTTGATGATGCATCTCCTTCTCAAAGGAGAATTCAAGAGCCCCCACCAAAGGAACGAGAAAGAAGTGAGTCACCTGCCACCTCGGCAAAGATGGTTCCACGAACACGGTGGGCTAAACGCTCTCCATCGCCTCCAAAATGGAGAAGACCATCGCACACTTCTCCACACCATAATCCAAAGAGCGATGACAAAAAGCAAGAGAAGAAAAAGGCAAGAAAGAGGACACCCTCTTCTCCATCTTCTTCATCCCCTTACTCTTATGAAAGTGATGGTGTAGACAAAGACGATCAAGGTAAGAAAAAGGCGAGAAAGAGGTCACCCTCTTCTCCATCTTCCTCAAATTCTTCATCTTCTAAAGAAAGTGATGGTGCAATTTTTGAACCATAAAAAAGAAGAGGCCATAGGAAATCCTATGTCGTATGGAAGACGTCATCCAAGCTCAAGAAGCGCAAAGAGGGAGGGAAGAGCATCTCTTTCCTTACCTACGATGGCACCTTTGGTGCTACGGACAAAGTCTTTGCCTTTATCCAACAGTTCAATGCGGCATTTGGAGATGAGGGCTTCACGGGGTCCTTTAAGCTACACCATGTAGCTATGCACTTTCAAAAGTCCACCAAACAATGGTGGTCTAGCCTACGGGCCAACGGTGAAGCTCCACAAACATGGAAAGCTTTAAGAGCTTCCATTATGAAGCAGTTTTTGGCCACCGATGCCAAAGACAAATTACTCACCAAATGGTGAATCTTGAAGCTCTCTCCCTATGAATCCATTCACAAAGATGTAGACAAGTTTTGGGACTTACAATTCAAAGCCACTGTCTTCAAAAAGTTGGATTTTGGAGAGCAAAAGCAACAATTTTGTGCGGGCTTAACTAAAGAAATGGCGGAGTATGTCAACTCCCAAAGGCCATGCACCATATTGGTGGTTATACACCATACTCTGGTGGCTTCTCGAATCAATTTCCAAACAGGGGCTAAGAGAAATTCTAAGCCCACGAAAAACAAGGGTTCCAATGAGCCTAAGGGGAAGGACAATGTCCAAAAGTCTCCTAAGGGCAATTCCAACAAAGCTAAGGAGAAGGGAGTTTACAAAGGTAAAAACAAACTCTCTCCTGAAGAGCTTGAGCGTTATCGCAAGCATAACCGATGTTTCAAGTGTGGCGAGCAAGGGCATGTGTACCGTGCTTGTCCCCAAAAGAACACCCGCCATGAGCCTCCTAGAGCTACCTTGGTTGAAATCCAAGAGGAGGAAACTCACCACAAAGGATCTCCTCTATGTCATGCTTGGAGAAAGGTAAGAGAACATGATGCTTTTATTCTCTTTGACCCTGGTTCTACTCACAATTTCATAACCACAGAGTTGGCCACCAAGCTAGGCATACAACCTTTCGAGATGGGAGATGTCCTACCCGCAGATGGTGCTTTCAAGGGGCAAGAAGCTTCGGTCACTCCCTTAATTGGGAAATTGAGGCTCCATGTCCAAAGCTATGTGGACAAGAGGACATATTTATATCTCCTCTTAAGCACAAGGATGTAATCCTAGGGCCACCATGGTTTGAATACATGGCTGCCAATGTTAAATTCCCTGAAAGAAGAATCTACTTTAGGTTTAGGGAAAAAGATATGTACATAGATTCTAAACAAATGGGTAACACCATACCCATTGTATATACGCAAGCTTTCAATAATTCAATAAAGAGCTCTATTTCCATGTACATAATCTTTGTTAAAGATTCTCAAAATGAACCTAATGTTTTAGCAAAAGAAAATATACACACTCACAAGGAATTAGAGTTATCCAAATTTTCTCAAGGGGTCTCAAGATGTCTTTATTGACGACGTCCCTTGTGATCTACCTCCTAAACGAGGCAATGATGACCATGCAATTGAACTTCTTCCAGGAAGTTCACTGCCTAACAAACCTTCTTAAAGAGTTTCTCAAGCTCAACAAGAGGAGATTATGCGGCAAGTGCATGAGTTAGTTGAGAAGGGCATGTTTAGGCCTAGCTCATCTTCATTTTTCTCTATTGTGCTATTAGTGCAAAAGAAAGACGGCACATATCCTATGTGTGTCAACTATAGAGCACTAAATAGGATCACTATCAAGAATAGGTTTCTCGTTCCACGGGTAGAAGACCTATTTGATAAGCTACAAGGGTCCACCTACTTCAGTAGGATTGATCTAAAAAGTGGCTATCATCACATAAGGATAGTTGATCAAGACATTGTAAAGACCGCATTTTGCACTACGTTTGGTCTTTACGAATATATTGTCATTCCTTTTGGCTTGACCAATACACCAGCCACATTCAATTGCTTGATGGAGAAGCTATTCAGGCCTCACCGAACCTTTACTGGAGTGTTCTTTGATGATATCATCATCTACTCTAATTCATTAGACAAACACAAGCAACACCTCCAGATAATATTTCAAGTTCTAAGAGAGACTAAACTTTATGTTAATCGAAAGAAAAGTGATTTTTTCTTACAAGAGATTTAGTATTTAGGTCAAATTATCTCTCAAGATGGCATCCAAATGGATCCATCAAAATTAGAGGTAATAAAAGGATGGCCTAAACCAAGGAATCTTCATGAACTAAGAAGCTTTATAGGTATGGGTGCATACTATAGATGCTTCATAGAAAAGTTCTCACTAATAGCAGGACCATTACATGACCTAACAAAGAAAAACATTAGCTATGCATGGTTTGCCAAGGAGAACAATGCTTTCAAAAAGCTTATCTCTCAACCTGTGCTTACACTAGCGAATCTCTCAAATCCATAATTTGAGGTCCAATGTGATGCTTGTGGTGATTGCCTTGGAGCTGTTATTCTCCAAGAAGGGCACACCATAGCATATGAAAGTCAAAGGCTCGACCCTGTTGAGCAAGCTCTAGGCATATATGAAAAGGAACTCCTTGGAGTTCTTCATGCCTCAGACTCATGGAAGCACTATTTATTGCGGACTCCTTTCATTCTGCAAACGGATCACCAAAGTCTTAAGTACTTCATGATGCAGATCATCTCTCCAACAAACAAATGAGGTGGGCAACTTTCCTTTCGCAATTTCATTTGCTATCAAGCATAATCAAGTAGCCGATGCACTCTCAAGATGGCCGAGAGTGAATGCGGTTTCCATAGAAACTCACAATGAGACATTCTATGATACATGAGTATACTATTGATCCCGATTTTAGAGATGTGATTTCAGGCCTTGCACTAGAGAGAAAAGAGGAACCATTTACTTTACAAGATGGTTATCTTATCTATGGCAATAGACTATGCGTTACTAACTCACTCCGTGAGAAAGTAATGTATGAATCCCATGCTCCTTCTTATGCGGGGCATAGAGGGATTCAATCTACTCTAAAGGGGATTGAAACATATTTCTATTGGCCTACCATGAAAGCAAACATACAAGAGTATGTTTCTAAATGTGTGGTATGCCAAAAGACAAAGTTTGATAGAGGGAAGCAACCTGGATTGCTTCAACGTTTGCCAATCCTTAATTCACCATGGGAGATCATATCCATGGATTTTATCTTTGGATTGCCTAAGTCTATCCATGGGAATATGGGAATATAGATGATAGTAGACAGGTTCAGTAAACAAGCTCATTTTATACCTGTCAAAAAGACTATCAAAGCCCATCAAATGGCAACCCTCTTCATTTCACAAATCTTCAAGTACCATGGCTTGCCAATGTCCATAGTGCTAGATAGAGATCCTAGAATGACCACTAATTTTTGGAAGGGTCTCTTTGAGAATTTAGGTACAAGGCTAAACTTTTCTTCGGCCTACCACCCGCAAACGGATGGCCAAAGTGAAATAGCTAACCTAACAATTCTTGATCTACTAAAAGCCTATGTAACGAAAGTAAATCAAAGATCCCAATGGGAGAAGTACTTACCCTTAGTGGAGTATTGCTACAATAATACTATAAATACTTCCAGGGGAAAAGCACCTTTTGAGGTAGTTGAGGGAAGATCAAAAAGTCCCCTGCTACTTAAGGTACATGGGAAGATATTTGCTGCAGATGAGTATAGCCTAGACCTACAAGAATCTTTCCAAAAGATTAAGTATGATATCTCTATCTCACAGCAAAGGCAAAAGGTTGGTGCTGACAAGCACAGAAGAGCCCAAGCCTTTAAGGAAAATGATTGGGTCTTACTCAAATTTCCCAAGGCTCGATTAAGGCACATGACGGGCAAGAATCCTATGGGACACCAAAAGGACTATGCTAAGTTAGCAAAAAGATAATATGGTCCCTTCCAGATTCTTAGGCCAATCAATGAAATGGCCTATCAACTCAAGTTGCCCAACCATTGGCTCATACACAATGATTTCCATGTGAGCCTACTAAAGCCTTACAAAGTAGAGCCACCCCAAGAACCAACTATTGAAGACCCACCGGAGATCGAGGACCAATAAGAGGTGATGCAGCCTGAGTCCATTCTCTGACATGAAGACAAGGTACTAAGAGGTGGTAAGACTATCCGATGATATCTTATTAATTTTAAGAATTATCCTTTTGAAGATGCTAGATGGATGCAAGGCATACAATTAACGGATAAACTAAACCTTGTCAATGCTTACAATGCTTCCATAGAGTAAGCAAATGTAAAAATGTTAAAAATGAACAGAGTTTTTGTCTTATAAGACTCTCTTTTTCTTTATTGTGCACAAAAATGTAGTATGCATGCTTAGATCAAGTTTGTGGAGACTACGTCTCTCGAACACCAAGTAGAGCTTGTCACTCTACTATGGAAGATTAAAAGGACAAATGTGCAAACATGCTTGCAGCAGCTTAGGTTCTCAAGTGCCAAATGGACTAGTCATCCATTTTGGAATGATTTCATAGGGTAACATAGGGATCCTCCACCCGCTAGAAAAAGGACTAATGAATATGCTTTATCTTCTCTGCCCCATAGTCGAGGATGACTATGATTTCAAGAGAGAGGCAATTTCATAATAACTAATATCTAATTCTCCTAAATGATTTTCTCATGCTAAACTGATCATTTAGTATGGGGAAGTGCCAGGGGAGAAAAAGCTAGAATATTGGTTAAGCTGGCAGAGTGGCCACAATAAGGATCCAAAGGAGGGAAAATAGGGATCCAAAGAAGGGGCCATCTGCAAAAGAGCAATGTGAAACAATGGGCTTAAAATACCCTAAGGTTCAGCCCATTAAGACTTCCAAAATGGTAAGGTTCCAAAATTCAAAGGTTGTGTCCAAAGGTCAAACACTAGGGAAATTGGATGCTTTGTGTGTGTCCCAAAAAGTCTTCATAATCCCTACATAGGAGGGAGCGAGCCTTGCAAGTAGGGTATGAGAGAGAAACACACACACACAAGCTCCCTTTACACAAAGGGAATGAGGGACACATGTGAGCTCCCTAGCCCAGATACCCACAAGGTGTACTCAAATCCTATTGGATGGCCATGGAGGTGGACCAATGAGAATTAGGCTAGATTAAATCTAGTTTAATTAATTAATAAAACACTTAATAAAAGAACCAATGGGGATTAAGCTCTCTAGAAGACTATTGGACAGTCTCCCAGGGGTCCAATGAGCATCCAGCAGCCTAATGGCTTGCCTGATTCCTATTGGCCAGGAGGCAAAGGGGTCCAATGAGAGTTTAGTTGCATTTATTAATTACCTAAAGCCCTCATAAAAGGGGAAAGGGGGACACATGTAAGAAGCCTATCACTTATGCTAAGCCTGGAAAGGGCCAATAGAGTTATAGCATGAGCAAATAGCAAGAGGGGTCGACCAAGAGAGAGAGGGGAGGCTGATTTGTTGAAGGCATTATCCACACACACTCACACAAACTCATGTGTGAAGCAAGAAGACTCTCTCTCTCTCTCTTCTCAAGCTTTAATGGAAAGCTTATCACCTACTCCAAGCTTTGTGAGAAGGGAGGCCTTCACCAACAACTCTTGGCTTTGTGATGCAAATCCACCCAAGATCCAAGCTTCAATGGATGCTCATCTCCTCTACCATGCTAATTACTAAGCAAGCTATGCTAATATGAGTGATTATGTGAGGAGATGTACATCTTTCTCGTAAGACTACTCCTTCTTCCTCTCAATCTACTCTCATACCCCGCTAGCTCTCACCATCCTTAAAGGTGTGTGTGAGGTCTTGGGTCTGAGACCGTGAGGGAATTGATGTTGTGTTTGATAAGTGTTTTGCTTAGTGCTTGAAGTTTCCATCTTCATTGCACTAGCTAGTATTGAAAGAACACAAAGGATTGTATTGTAAAATGTCTCTCTTGATGGGAGAAACCATAATACAAAGTCTTTTGGAGGGGGGTCCGGCTCCATGCAAATCGGGTCAACTATTGTTAATTGCTTAGTTTCTCTCTCTTTTGAAATATTGTTCATGCTATCTAACTAGGTGTTATACTTTTTGTTGCCCTCTCCACCCAAGCACTCTTGTTATTCTCATTAGGAATCTATTCTAATGAAATGCTCACTATGTTCATGATATTTTCCGCTACACACAAGTTATTAGACCCTTAGATGTTACATGGTAGGATTGACATTTGTGGTCAATTGTGTATTCTTGAGCAGGTTGGAGTAATCAACTTGCTCTTATCCCAAGATCTTGGGTAGACCACCACTTAGAGATTCAAAAGTAAAGAAAATATGAGGAGCAAATACCAAAGTGATCAAACAAGGGAAAAAGAAGGTGAGAATGAAAATGGTCCAAAAAAAGAGCATTCCTTTAGGCTTCAAACCTTTGTATGCTAAGACATAAACATGAGTGAAGCCATTGAACAAGATGAAGAGGAGGAGTTTATTGAAGAAATGCAACATTAGTCCTAATCTTTAACGTGGATGTACAAAAAATCATAATAGATGAAGTAGAGGATCAAAAAAAGGTACGTGAACTGAATCTAAAAGAAGGCTAGAAGAAATAAGTAAAGACAACAAAGAGCAAAGGTTAGAAGAAGAGAAATAAGGTTTTGAGGCAATCATCCATGCAAAAAAGATGTTTGAGGAGCAAATGTCTAAGAGTTCTAGAGTTAGAGAGGATAACTTGCAAGACATGAATTTGGGATGTGAGGATAATCCCAAAATGGTTAAAGTAGCTAATTGAATTGGAGACTGAATTCAAACTAGCATTAAAGGCATTGTTAATAGAGTTCAAAGACGTCTTTGCTTGGTCATACACTGATATGAAGGGAGTAGATCTAGCTATATACCATCAATTTGAAAATGGATGTAGTACTTGTAAAGCAATAGAGATATATGATGAACCGAAATTATGAAGTGGTAGTAAAGCGATAGAGATATAATATGAAGCCAAATTATGCGAAATAGGTGAAAGAGGAGCTTAAGGAAGTTGTCTTCATTTACCCAATGGACAAAGTAACCCAATTATCACCAATTGTGGTAGTCCCAAGGATGTGTGTAGATTCTAGGAAATTGAATATTGCAACCATTACTAATCCATTTCCTTTACCCTATTGTGACACAATGTTGGATGTAGTAGCTAGGAGGAGATATATAGTTTTCTTGATGGATTCAGTGGGTAAACTAGACCAATATGGCACTTAAAGATAGAGAAAAAACTGCATTAATTACCGAATGGAGAGTGTATGCTTCGACAGTGATGGATTTTGGGTTAAATAGTACACCACTTACATTTCAAAAGTGGGTTATGGAAGTATTTGGTTCTTACCTGACAACCTTCATGAAGGTATTTGTGGATGAATTTGGTGTATCAAGAAAGAATGAGAATCACCTGAAGCATTCAAGACTATGGTTTGAAAAATTCAGAGAACCCACATAATCATTGAACCTTGCAAGACGCGCATTTGGTGTGAAAAAGAAAATTTTGTTGGGACACATCATCAATGAAGAGAGCATTGCAATTGACCCAAGGAAGGTGGAGGCCATTGTGAAAGCCTTATCTCTAACTAACTTGCATTGTACAATATATGATGTACATATAATACATTTTAATTGAACATATTCTATAACATACCAGATTAAACAGACATATTACTCGATGCCACATCAACAAAAATATTGTCTCGTATAATTTCCTGACAACAATATCCAAATATAGTTTGATTGAAATATGTACTTCTATATCAAAGGCACAATGGTGAGAGGCATCCATGAGCCTCTCGCCATTGTGGACATCTTTTTGAAAGGTTTGTCATGAGTTCACTACAAAGGTGAACTCTAAAACCCAATTCAAAAAAGTTTTTTTGTAGCCATTGAGCTTTAAATTAGAGATAATGATTTTATTTTAGTAAAAAAATGAAAATTTTAAAGTTCAGTTGAAAGTGTGATAAGTAAAAACAATGTAGCAAATAGAAAATATGGTTGATAGATCTTGTGTAAAGTTTCATTCGCACTTGAAAGTAAGTTAGCCATAGTAAATTTAGTGATTGCTTACCGTGTGTAGAAAAAACTCACACTTGAAAGAGAGTGAAAATATGATTAATAGATCTTGTGTAAAGTTTCACTCACACTTGAAAGTAAGCTAGTAAGAGTAAACTTAGTGATTGTTTAGCATGTATAGAAAAAATTCACACACTTGAAAGAGATTTAAATTAATTAAAATTAGTAGTTACTTCATTGTGTAGAGCCATGCTCACAAAAAAGTAACTTAGTAAATTTATTTCGTGGTTGCCTGCCAAGTGTAGAGCAATGCTCACACTCAAGGTGATTTAGGTAGGTAGAATAGTAATCTCTTACCATGTGTAGAGTTTGACTCACATTTGGAAGTGACTTAGGTAGAGTAAATCAAAATTACATATCACGTGTACAGACCTCCCACTTATTACTTATTAAAAGGATATGGTGTAGCATTGGTTGGTGGTCAACAGGTACAAAAATGTTCTACTTTGTATCAAGCATTTGACAAGCAATGGTTAAGTTGAGCTACATCTCAAGTGGACCCAAGCTTTTGTCGCATGCAGAGTTCCCTTTAATGTTATCCGTAATCCTACCTTCAAGGATGCTTTGACGAGCACAACGAAGAAAGGATTTGTGGTACCTGATTACAACAAGAAACATACCGAGCATCTAGATAAAATTAAAGGTTCATTAGAGAGTATTTTGAAGCGTACAATTCTTGAGTATGTGTCGTAGTATGGATGTACAATTGCTCTTGATGGATAGAAAATTTGTCAAAAAAACCCTTGATAAATGTGATGTTGATTTATCTGAGGGGATCCATTTTTATTGAAGCAATCGATACATGTTTGAAAGAAAAAAAAAACAATTTTAGCAGACATATATGAGCATGCAGTTCAAAAAGTTGGTGGGCCCAAAAAATATCAGTGCTATTGTCACAGACAATGCATCTAACTACCAAGGTGTAGGGCATGCAGTTGAAATCAAGTATCTTGAGCTTACCTGCATTCCAGGTGCTACCCACACTTTAAATTTTCTTCTTAAAGACTTTACAAAGTGTCTTCAGTGAGGTAGACTCTAACATATGCTAGCTTATGTTAACCATGCCTTCAATTTCATTAGAGAGCATGCTTTTATTTATGCTATGTTTAGAACTAAATCACTCGAAAAAAATCCACAGATATTTTGTGAGACATAATTTTCAATTGCGCACTACATTCTTGAAACATTCCAACAGATTAAGTCAGCCCTTTGTAAAATAATTCCAAATAGATGTTGGGATCAATTACACATAGCTTTACATAGGACAAGCTTTGTGTTAAATCCAAATTGTAAAAGGACAATCAATCTTCTAATACTGAGGTCATCAATAATTTCACGAAAGTGTGTGCACAGTTATTAGGTGATGTGGATGGAAAGGTAGCTTACACATAGAAGACAACCTACACCAACAGAAAAGGGATGTTTGAGAATACATGGCACATAGATGCGATTAAGACATCGTGTGCACCTATTTGATGGAAGGAAATTGGAGGGGAGAAAGTGGAGCTACAGTACTTGGCTATCAAGGTCTTGGCAGTGGCTACCTGTAGTGGAAGTTGCGAGAAAAATTGGTCATTTTTTGCTTTTGTGCACACAAAAAAAGGAAATCAATTGACTCCAAAATGAGTTTGTAGATTTAGTGCACGTCTTTTCAAATATGAGACTAATGCACAAGCTGACAAGGATAGCCACACAAGCTACATAGAAAAGCTTTTGATGTTTCTAGACCCATGAAGCAATTGTAGCTCGTTGATGCTCTAGATGATGTATAAGCACTCCATTTTTGTGATGACTGACACTTTTGTATATGATGGTTTAGAGATGCACCCCATTTTGTTAATGGTTGCAGATCTATCTGTGGGTTAGAAATACAACATACCTTTAATCAAGTAATTTTTTAGGCGTCAAACATCTTTCTCTCTCTCTCTCTCTCTCTCTCTCTCTCTCTCTCTCTCTCTCTCTCACACACACACACACACACACACACGTACACACACACATTTGTGACTCATGAAAAATTCATTGATTTGGTTATTACAAAGAGTAGGTTTTTACAAAAAAGAGCAGTTACAAAAAGAGGCCTTTACATCAAAAACATATAGTTTAGGTCTTGGGTGTAAATCTTTGATAGATGAAACTCATATAATCCCAATGGACCCGCTTGTCTCTGCTTCCAATATATCCTCTTCCAAACTTCTCCTTGTATCTTGTTAGTTTTTGCTTCAATCCATCATTCTAGGATTCTAGTGCCTCGCAACAAGTACACAATGATTGTGCATTCTCTCCTTGGTTGGCTAGTTATATGCCTTGAGTTGCCAATTGCTCAAGGATTTCTATCTCCTCCAGAGATAGGCAAAGCCCTTCTTGCATGGAGGCTCTCCTTGATTTTCTCCCAAGGGTGAGCTCATCATGCTAGGTGCCAGTTGCCCACCCCTCCCATGCTAAGAGAATCATTCTAATCTACTTTGCATCCCAAAACATAATAACAATGGCATTGCTACACAAAGTAAATGGCTATCTAGTTGTTGTTTTGTCTATATACTTGTAAGAATCTGGTGTGCATATGATGCACCAATATCATGTGTTGTAGGTCAGATATCTTTAAAGGAGAGGATCCTCATGTGATGCCAATGACTCTAAAACGTGTGCGCTGCACAAAATGGTTTTGACACAACTCTTTGCATTCCTTATACCTCAACGACTCTCCATCGTGGTCTGACTCATCCTATTGGGACCTTGCCAAACCCCTTAAATTGCTTATGGGGGCTTTTCGCAAGCCAAGCTCCCATACCCCTCTTCTCTCATCCCCACCCCATGAAAACCCCCTCTTAGGGAGGGAGTGATAAAAGACATTGGAAAAAGTAAGAAAAAAATAAAGTATGATTATGTAAATATATGAGAAAGCTAAAATAGGCCACCTCATGCCTGCAGGGCAGCCCATCCCCACCTTGCCTCCTTTTTCTTCACTGTTGCCCCGCCGTGTGTCCCTTTTCCTCTCCTCCATTCAAAAGGTCAACCCCCTCTCTCTTCCCCTTGTCCTTTCTCCTTTCTCTCTCCCCTCAAGCTACCCCACCTCTCACCAATAATGCATTCTAACTCACCAATAATGCACCCTAACTCACATGCAACTTACCCTATCTTCCAAAATAGTATACCCCACCCCCCCTTTCTCTCTCCTATCATATCCCATGACCCAAATACCCCCCCTCTCTCTAAAGGGCGCCATGTCTCTTGTCTTGTAGCTAAATAACCTCCCCCACACTCACACACACTCAATTTCACTAAAAAAGGTGCCCACAGACCCATCCCCACCTGGTGGTTACCTGATTTTTTCTTGTGTTCACACACATCTGCACACAGATTCACCTCTGAACACACTCCTCTCTCTCCCCTCTTGTAATTACTTTATTCTCCATGTCACCTCTCACTTTTTTTTATCAACCCATCTCTCTCTCTTAGTCTCTCTCTCATGAGACTGCTGTTCTGGCACATATACACACAGCCAGACAAGTGGGGCCCACAGTCACACGGCCTATGTAGATAATGATTTCTTCATTTCTAAATTCTAGAATTTCTCCCCCCCCTCCTCCCCTACATAAAGAGGGGTCACCATCACACAAAAACACACAACATCACCAAAGAACACACTATGCACTGTGTGTGACTAGTGCACACACACACACACCCACACCATCACCATCACCGCAATCACCATGCTTGTCTTGAGCATGACCTCTACACCCTTGGCTATGGAAGATGAAGGGCAACTAAATGAAGGATGATGGCCATAATCCTCGTGCGAGTCTTCGCCATCAACTCCCACCTATCCGCCATGTGCTCTACCACTCTCTCCCTTCTCATTCCCCTACCCTATGCTCCCCATTTCATCGCCTAATTCTCTAAATAAAGCTTGAGGTTTTGTGAGTATGTTTTCTTGCAATGTTTTGCCCATGTGAGGTGTGCGGAATCGCCACCTAGTCTTGTGTTTTGGAGTGAGCTTTTGCATGTGTGAAGGGTGTGCGGATTCGCCATCCTTTTGTGATGCCTAAGTACTAAGCCGCTATACCCCCTCCCTCACTCTCTCTCTCTCTCTCTCTCTCTCACTTGATCTCATTCCCTTTCCTTTTCATCATTACTCCCAAGCATCCATCTCTCTTGGATGAAAACTTTGTTATGGTGGTGTGTTGTTTGCGTCCTAGCCGCTGAAGCTAGGTGGTGCCCCCTGTTTGCTTTACCATGACAGGCTCGAGGCGCGCCATTCGGTCCCCGGTGTTTTAGAGGCCATCGGGGTTCGGGGTTCGCTTTGCTCTCGTCATTTGGTGCCCCCAGTGAGGATCTTTTCATGAAACCCTTCAGTTTACAAGACTGAAACCCCTAAACTATTGTGAATGGATGAATGGCTAGCAGGATTTGCTAATTGGACGACAGAAGAAGAAGAGCTCCAAGCACAACTAGACGAACTCCGCATCTCCATCGAAGCTCGAGTGCCAGGCGTAACGGTAATCGATTTGCAGTGGGAGAGTCAACCAAAACGGCAAACCCAGTGGATATACATAGGCCAAGTGCCAAGAAGAAGAAGGAGAAGGTCGAAAGCATGTCCGCAACCTACAACCAACCCACAACAACAAAATGGAAGGAGCTCTACACAATAGAGAATCAACACTATTCTACTTTGAGAATCAGGTAACTCAAGTCACAGAGGTAATTATCACAGTCAGTTTTCAAGTCGCACCTGATGCTGCAGCACAGATAACGGAAGCATTGGCTCACACTCTCACTAGAGAAACTAGGGATCTACTGAGTTTGTTTCAGGAAAGAACACCACCCTCTCCCACAAGCTTGGACAGTGACTAAGCACCTCTAAGCTTCACATGAATCAGTACAACCTACCTCAAGACAGATCACACATACCAACACGTGTACGCTCAATCAAGGTAATACTGGATTTGAAGGCTCACTACCAGCACTTCATTGACACCATGCCGGGTGGGGAGCGGTTTTTGGAGGTTCTGGCATCAGATCAACCATTTGTCTTACCTTTGGTACAAGGCAATGTACCGTTTGAAGTTTTAATCTATGTCCTAGTATAAGAGGGTATACACGCCTCCTTGTAAAGAAGAAAAAAACTTTTGCAAGTTAAGCAGTGTGTCTTTCTAGCTCTCTCTCAGTAATCATGGCAAGTGTAGAATTTCCAACATTTAAAGGAAAGAAGGGGAGGATTTGGTAATAGACTTCCTAGATGACTTTGAAGTAGCATGTGTAGTGAGAAACAAAGATACGGATGAATCCCGGGTTAGAATCTTTAAGCATCTCATGAAGCTAGAAGCTAGATCATGGTACAATGCACTTCCACAAGCAACCAAGGATAACTGGGAACCCTTAAAAACCGCTTTTAAGAGGCGCTTTGGGGGAGGTACCACTTCAAAAAAGTTGTGGGACAAGTTGAGAGACTTGAAGCAGGAGGGTCTTTTAGAATATGCCACCTATGAGTCCAAATTTGTGGATTTGTGGGAACGGTGGGTTGAGTCACTGGCTAGGGGGGAAGCTGCACCCGATTTCCTAAAAAAATATTGGTTCACGCATGGCTTATGGCCGCTTCTCAAGGAGAAGGTGAAAGGTAGATTCCTGGCTACGTACGAGTTAGCCGTTGAGATTGCTCGCCTTAAAGACAAGAAGCTGCGAATGAAAGCCAAAGAAACCGAGTCAACAGAATCAGGAACATCGCGTCGACCAGCAACTACGACAACCACCATTCCACCACCACCACCGGCTCTTGGGGTAAGAGATGACCAACAAGATATGTTGGCCCATATTACTGACCAACTGCAGAATTTGTCTGTCCACTTAATACAACAAGGGAGGAGTCAAGAAAGAGATCAAGACCCTGGAAGAGCACGACAACAAAACGGGGAGTATCATTGCTACAACTGCAGAGAAGACGGTCATGGTATGTACTACTGTCCCAAACCACGACAAAACTATAATAGAGGAGGTAGGAGGAACCAATTGTCACCCCCTAGAGAAAGGACACCCCCACCCCGAGCACCACCCCCACCAACACAAATTCTAAGTCCACCCCAGACACCACTACAAGCATCCATCCCACCTCTTCCACCAGCCCCACCACTTGATCGCCCTGTAAACATCATAAGGCTAGAAGAGAAAGGAAAAGCCATAGTAGTGGATCCACCCAGAGCAAAGGAGAGGGACAAGGGTAAGGAGAAGGTAACCTTTTTAGAACCACTTGAAGCCATGACTGTGAAAAGAGCTAGGAGGGAGAAAGCTACACAATCAAATGATGAGAGAAGCATGAGAGGAGAAACTAGCAAGAGGCCATCCAGGCCACGATGGAAATTGGGTATCACCGACTTCCAGCTAGGGGAAAGTTCTAAGCCCTATGATCTAACATTGGAAATGGCAGAGCAAGGACCGAAGATTACGTGGCCACAGCTGCTACATCTTGCACCAAAAGTAAGGCGACAATGGTCTAAAATGCTAAGTACAAGACGCTCCAAAACAAAGGTAGCCGGAGCAATTTCGGGATGCAACATGGATGACATCCTTCCAATTGTCGACGTAAACATAAAAGGAAAGAGGGTTGGAAACACCTACATTGATGGAGGTGCACAAATCTGTGTAATGAGCGAAGCTATGATGCTTCGATTAGGGCTCGAGGTTGACAGGCCTTCTCCATGCAAGGCAAAGATGGCAAACAACGCAAAAGTAAAGTGTGTGGGTGTGGTAAGTGCCGTGAAAATCAAAGCTTTTAACACTGAGGTAGAGGTAGATGTTTTTGTAATGCCTACTAAGGGGGAGGGCTATCCACTAATTTTGCGAAGGCCATGGTTGATGGCCATGAAGGCAAAATAGGACTGGGGTACTGGCCTTCTACGCATGACCGGTAAGAAAGGGGAGACAATCTACTACAACATGAGGATTGGCAAGCAGAAGCAAATGAATCTGAAAACATCGGCAGATGAAACCACTTGCGAATCTTCCAGTTCTGAGGAGGAGACCACATCCACCGACGAAAGTGACAGTTCCATTGATGTGATGGGTATCATTATGAAGGATCCACAAAGGGTAAGCACAACTGGTGATCCATCACCAAAAGGGAAACCCAATGAAGAGGAGAGAAAATCACCTGGCCTAGGAGGAAGTAGGTTGAAGGGTATGTTGTCTATGGAATTAACACTTGAGGAGAAAGATAGTTTTTTGCAATTGTTGATGGGATTTCCTAACCTGTTCATTGACAACTATGAAAGAATCACAGGCATTACAGTGGTGGAACATCATATTAAGCTGAAGGAAGGGGTAAAACCAGTTGTGCAAAAGCTACGACGATTGGGGGTCATACAAGAAAAGGCACTCTTGGCCGAGGTAAGGAAACTGCTGGAGGCGGGATTCATCTATCCTGTAGAAAACTCAGAATGGGTGTCACCCGTAGTGGTGACGCCTAAAAAGAATGGTAAGTGGAGGGTCTATGTTGACTACAAACCACTAAATGCAGCTACAAAGAGAGACCACTTTCCTCTCCCTTTCTTGGATGAAATTCTGAATGAAGTAGCGGGTTTTGAATGCTATACCGTTTGTGATGGTTATTCTAGATACTTTCAAATACGCATAGCCTTGGAAGATCAGCTAAAAACCACTTTTATCACGCCATGGGGTTGTTTTGCATACAGGGTTATGCCATTTGGTCTCACAAATGCACCTGCCACATTCCAAAGATATGTCACATATGTTTTTTAACCGTTCTTTGGAACATCCATAAGAGTGTTCATTGATGATTTTTGTATATATAGCTCCCGTATTTCATATTTAGAAAAGGTAACTGAAGGTTTGGCCAGGTTGCAGAGCCTAGGTGGGCAATTAAATGTGGATAAATGCCACATTGGGGAGAGTAAAGTCATTCTACTAGGCCATGAAATTTCAGCAAAAGGTATCAACGCCGACCCAAGTAAGGTGTCCGCACTCATAGCCCTACCGTCACCAACGACCGCACGTCAACTTGTCTCTTTTCTACAGAAGGTGAGGTACTTAAGTAGATTCATACATCCACTATCACAACTTGTTCTACCACTGCAACAACTCACTCAAAGATCAACTTTCACTTGGGACGAGGAAAGCGAACATCACTACAACAAGGTAAAGGAGGTCTTAGCCACTCTTCCAACTATCTCACCACCTAAGTGGGATGAAAAATTCTATGTCACCTCAAGTGTTGGTGATGACTCATTGGGGGCTGTGCTACTCCAAAAGGATATGATGACATCTTTCATGAGGCCAATCTACTTCTCTAGTCGAATGATGACAGCAAGAGAGAAAGGTTTCACCCATGTGGAACACTTAGTCGTAGCTCCTAGATTTGCAACTACAAAGTTTAGGTCATATTTGCTACCTAAGCAATTTGTGATTCTAACCACGGATGAAATATTTCCCTATGTTGTACAACACATGGATGTGTCTGCTAGAATTACTAAATGGCTAGTTCGTCTCAAGAGTTTGACTACACGGTACAGGTAGAAAGCACGACAAGGGAAAGTTTGGGGGGACTCATGACCTACCAAGTCTTTGAAAGGACGGAGAAGAAATCTAAGGAAGGAGAAGTCCGATTACCTCCAGTACCACCGATGGTAGAAGGAGCATACTCTCTCTACTTTGATGGAGCCTACAAGCGAGCGTCCGACAAAGCAGCTGCAGGCATAGTGGTCTTTGATGACAAAGGGACAAAGGTATTTTCGTTGGGCCAATTGTTAGATTCACGTTCTAACAATGAAGTTGAGTATGCAGCACTAACCAAGGGTCTACAATGGTGCGTCTCGCAAGGTGTACAACGCCTTAATGTATTTGGGGATGCTCTACTTCTGGTAAGGCAAGTAAATGGAGCATGGACATGCAAGAATCCTAGTTTAAGGACTCACTTAAGTGGTGTAAAAACCTTGTTGGGTAAGTTTGAAGAAGTTCAAATACACCATATCCCAAGGGCTCAAAACCAAGAAGCAGATGCCCTAGCAAGTGAAAGACTACAGGAAGTGGTGGTTGGAGCAATAAAACTAAAGCTCCCTCTATTTCAAGGAAGTGATGCCTTGCCTGACATCATGCATTTTTTGGAAACATGGGAATGCCCATCAGATTTAACAAAGGGATAGAAGCAATGGCTGACGCGGAAGGCCACAAGGTATTGACTCATCAATGACGGTTTGTACTGTAAGGGTAAGGACCAAATACTCAGGAAGGTCCCTCTCTCTCAGGAAATCACGGGAGTAATTGCTAGCTGTCACGACGGGGTTTGTGGTGGTCACTTTGCCCTAGACATAACAAGTAGGAAAATCTTGCAGGCAGGCTTCATATGGCCTAGCCTCAACCGTGATGTACACCACTGGTGCAAAACATGTAAGTTGTGTCAAAAGGCCGGCACTAGGTCACTTATGCCTGAACCACAGACACCTATTCTCTCATATGGCCCATTTGAAAAATGGGGTATCGATGCCATTGGGCCATTACCTAGGGCCAACTCAGGAAAATTCTACATTATCATGGGAGTCAACTACATGACTAGATGGGCAGAGGCTACAGCCACCACTAGAATCACAGCGGTAGAGATAGCTAAATTTATCTACGAGCACATATGCTGTAGGTTTGGCACACCTTTAGAGATCATCTCTGATAGAGGGCCAGGTTTCAGAGCAGACTTGGTAGGAGAATTAATGTAGAAACTGAGCATTACAAGGAGGCACTCTTCACCATATTACCCTCAATGTAATGGCCTAGTTGAAAAGGTAAATGGAATGGTTTCTAAAATTATTACCAAGCAGGTAAACAATCATCCTGGAGACTGGGATAAGTATCTACTACCAGCTTTATGGGCCTACAGAACTTCATTTCGTACATCCTTGGGATTCACACCGTATCATCTAGTATTTGGTAAGGAAGCAATCTTGCCCATTGATGTGCAACTACAAAGTCTCAGAGTAATGGCAAGCCAGCTTCAACAGCCCAACATGCATTTGAGAGATCACATCATCAACTTGGAAAGACTGCAGCTGGACAGAGAAGAAGCAATAAATTATTATGCAGCACAAGCAGAGCATAGACGGCTTAGCTTTAACGAGCATCTCCGGAAAAAAGAATTGAAGAAAGGAATGTTGGTGCTCCGCTACGACAATCGCTTCGACACGCGCAAGGATAAGAAACTCCTACTCCGATGGGAAGGTCCTTTCATCGTCAGGAAAAAGTATGCCAATGGAAGCTACCAGCTTATGGAGGCTGATGGAAAACTTCATAAAACCAGGGTAAATGGTTGGCGACTTAAACCTTATTTTCTTTGATTTGACCAGACTCCACCTATTGACATTCCAGATGAGGACACACCATCAGCCGCCACCTCCGACGATAATGATCAAACAGATGAGCTAGAGACATGAATGCCTCTAGCCAAAAGGGGAGGGCTAATGATGGGGGCTTTTCACAAGCCAAGCTCCCATACCCCTCTTCTCTCGTCCCCACCCCATGAAAACCCCCTCTTAGGGAGGGAGTGATAAAAAACATTGGAAAAAGTAAGAAAAAAATAAAGTATGATTATGTAAATATATGAGAAAGGTAAAATAGGCCACCTCATGCCTACGGGGCAGCCCATCCCCACCTTGCCTCCTTTTTCTTCACTGTTGCCCCGCCGTGTGTCCCTTTTCCTCTCCTCCATTCAAAAGGTCAACCCCCCTCTCTCTTCCCCTTGTCCTTTCTCCTTTCTCTCCCCTCAAGCTACCCCACCTCTCACCAATAATGCATTCTAACTCACCAATAATGCACCCTAACTCACATGCAACTTACCCTATCTTCCAAAATAGTATACCCCACCCCCCCTTTCTCTCTCCTATCATATCCCATGAACCAAATACCCCCCCCTCTCTCTAAAGGGCGCCATGTCTCTTGTCTTGTAGCTAAATAACCTCCCCCACACTCGCACACACTCAGTTTCACTAAAAAAGGTGCCCACAGACCCATCCCCACCCGGTGGTTACCTGATTTTTTCTTGTGTTCACACACATCTGCACACAGATTCACCTCTGAACACACTCCTCTCTCTCCCCTCTTGTAATTACTTTATTCTCCATGTCACCTCTCACTTTTTTTCATCAACCCATCTCTCTCTCTTAGTCTCTCTCTCATGAGACTGCTGTTCTGGCACATATACACACAGCCAGACAAGTGGGGCCACAGTCACATGGCCTATGTAGATAATGATTTCTTCATTTCTAAATTCTAGAATTTCTCCCCCCCCCTCCTCCCCTATATAAAGAGGGGTCACCATCACACAAAAACACACAACATCACCAAAGAACACACTATGCACTGTGTGTGCCTAGTGCACACACACACACACCCACACCATCACCATCACCGCAATCACCATGCTTGTCTTGAGCATGACCTCTACACCCTTCGCTATGGAAGATGAAGGGCAACTAAATGAAGGATGATGGCCATAATCCTCGTGCGAGTCGTCGCCATCAACTCCCACCTATCCGCCATGTGCTCTACCACTCTCTCCCTTCTCATTCCCCTATGCTATGCTCCCCATTTCATTGCCTAATTCTCTAAATAAAGCTTGAGGTTTTGTGAGTATGTTTTCTTGCAATGTTTTGCCCATGTGAGGTGTGCGGAATCGCCACCTAGTCTTGTGTTTTGGAGTGAGCTTGTGCATGTGTGAAGGGTGTGCGGATTCGCCATCCTTTTGTGATGCCTAAGTACTAAGCCACTATACCCCCTCCCTCACTCTCTCTCTCTCTCTCTCACTTGATCTCATTCCCTTTCCGTTTCATCATTACTCCCAAGCATCCATCTCTCTTGGATGAAAACTTTGTTATGGTGGTGTGTTGTTTGCGTCCTAGCTGCTGAAGCTAGGTGGTGCCCCCTGTTTGCTTTACCATCTTTTCCTCTTTGTAGATTTGTAGCATTGGTTCATGGTTGAGATAGGGATCTTGACGTGAATTTTAATCGTGCTGAGGTGGTATGTCATCATGCTGAGGTACATTTTCCATCCGTACATAGAAAAAAAAACACATGTTAGCGGCATAAAATGCGCATGCTCTTAAAACCTCAAAAATTTTCAAAAAATGCTTTCAAAATTGAACTTGAAATAATTTAAAACTTGTGCTTGAAATTTTTGAAAGACCCAACTTGAAAAGCATTACATAGTTGCAACAATGACACAAAACTTGAAATTCATTGATTATTCAATCATCGGTTGGTCGTAGGCCGGGGTGAGTTACAATATTGTAGCCAAGATTATGGGCTTCATTCATACAAACCAATAAATCCCATGCCTTAGGTGAATTTAAGGGATTCCTTTCTTTTCCTCAGGGAATATGTTGAATCACATTGCACAAAAAAGCTTGTTTATTACATTTATAAGGATACAAAATCAAGCATTTATCCAAAAGAGGCTCTATACATTAGAGGCTTTAGTGAAGGGAGGGGATTTTTTCTTTTGTTTTTAATAATTGTTCATTGATGATCTCTCTTTTGTTGTGATCTTGCTTCTAGGGATAGTTGTAACAAGCGAGGAATTGTCTCCTTGGTTTTTGAAATAGTGCTTGATCCCCAATTAGTGATGCCAACATATACACCCTTTGTGTCAAAGTGTATCAATATGTTGCGAGCATGAAAATCATTGTAGAAAGTTTTGGCTGTGCAAAAACTTAAGCATCTATAAGAGGGCACTCATGATTGGTAAGATGTTCTCAATAAACTTCTCCAAAGCTCCAAAGGTGTATTGGAACTCTCTTATAGCTAGTTTTCTCTCATCATGGTGTCAAGCTTGTATCCACTCCTCCAAATATCCATCATTCCATTATAAAAATAAAGCATTGGATTAATGCTATGGCATATAAGCTTGTGTCCCTTGCTCCATATGGCCACTGTTCCACGTTCTATAAATAAGCACTGGCTTGACGCAAAAGCATTCAAGGCCTTTGATAAGGATCATGCCACAGTGCTGAACAATCATGGTAGTACTCTCTTCTAGTGCCATCTGTATAGGGGATTTAATGTGTGGCATGAGCTTCTAGATCTTTTCGCGTACCTTGCATCCCTAAATTTTGGATGTGTCACTCTCACCTGCTTCAGTGAAGCAACCTTCACCAAGTTGGGGTGCCTGCAGGTGAAAATTTGAAATTTCACCAAACAAGTGAAGGACTGGGGAGGTTAGGGTTTCATCCAAACCAATCACCTTTGTGATAGAGGGACATGTAGATGATGTGATTACTATTGGTTTTGGGCTACAGGTTGAACAATTGCTTCATGAGCAGCATGTACTTCCGCTTTGATCCTTGGATGTTGGAGAAGTCTCCTTGTATATTTTTTTCCTTGAGCTCCGAATATAGATGTGAAATAAGTTGCATCTGATCTAGAATCCCTAGAGCATTTTTTATCTCAAGACATTGGATGCTCTCAAATGTCCTCACAATTTGTCCTAAGAGCTGCTTGATCACTACATGCATGACTCCATTTGTTAGCATGATTGGGTCAAATGATGTCAAAGAAAATGAGGCTTCTGTGTCTCTCACAAGCTCTATAAAAATGAAGTCCTCAAACTTCAACGCAAGCGGATTAAATGTTCATCGTACACGATCCTTTATAACATAATATAGGTAGAGTATATGTATAATGTTCATCGTACACGATCCTTTATAACATAATATAGGTAGAGTATAAGCGCATCAGTGATGACTTTACGATGGCAAGTGATAGCTTTGTCTCTACCATGGATGGAATTTTGAAAATATATGAAATAAAAATTAAATAAGAAAACCTAAATGTTAATGCATGAAAATGTCACAATAACTACTATTAGTGAATAGCAAAAATTAATGACATTAAAGATAAAGATAGAAAGATCTAAATTGATGCAAATAATTTTAAATGGACAACTTAAAGTGAAAACCCTCTCTACATTGCAATGCAAAGTTCTGTATAGTCAAGAACAAGGTGTTTATTAAAACCACGGTCCTCTCTATAGTGCAACACAATGGTCTACCCAGTCAGGGATGAGATGAACATATACACTTATTTAGACTCTGAAGTAAAGTATGTGATCTTGTCCAAAATGATCGATCACAAACTTAGTGAGAAATAGAATATGTGCACGATTGACACATTTGTCAAATGTGCATATCTATCATAATTGAAAATGCACACAAATCTGCTTAAAGTGCTATGCAAGTGGTTATGCAATCCTTTAAGCAAGCTTATATGTGTATTTAAATATGATAGATGTCCAAAGTGTGCAAAACTTTTATTCCTCACCGATTTTGTACTACAGGTAAGTGTGCATTACTCCTTACACCCTCTCTACAGTACGACACGATGGTATGCACAATCAAAGATAGAACATTTGTTTATATTTAAGCCCTCCTTACAATGTGACACGTTGATCCACATAGTCTGGGACAAGTCATTTTCTTATTGGAACTCTGAAGCAAAGCCAATAGTTCAAAATGAATGATTATTAATTCAATGAGAAATAGAAAACATGCACAATTGGCACATCTATCAGATTTGAACACACACACAAACATGCATAAAGGGTTGTCTATGCAAACCTTTAAGTAGACGTGTGTGCGTAAAGATGGTAGATATGAGGATAGTGCAACTCTTCTATTTCTTATTGAGTTTGTAATGAGATGTATTCAACAAGTGATCAATTACTTCACTAGAGATAAATGTATCATTCCTTAAGCTCTCTCTACAGTGCAACATGGTGGTCTGCACAACCAAGACAGAGTGGTTATTTAAGCCTAAACCATTCCTACAATGCAACACAATGGTTTTCACACCTAGAGACAAGGAATTTAACACTCACTAAAATCTCCCTGCACTGTGACATGATGGTTTGCACAACCACGGACAACGTTTTTAGTTTTCTAACCCCCTTGTCGTAAGGTCTACACAACAAGGAAAGGGTACCTAAGCTATAAACCCTCCTGTAGTGTGATTCAATGGTCTACATATTGACGAAAAGGATACTAGCATGCAAACTAACCCCAATGTGTGAGACTATGCTCTACAACAATAGGGTTAGCCAGAAAAAGATTTCAATTGTAAACAATAAACAAATAAAAAAGTTTATTAATCGCCTCAAGCAAAAGATAATGGGTCTGGCAAGTTGAAAAGTGCTTTGAAAAGCACACTGACAAGCTGGAAAATGAGGGCCCTAGACAGTTTGTTTCAATTGTTGGTGCCTTATGATTTTGATCAAACTATATAACAATCAAAATGTAGTTTGATTGAAACAAAATTTGTACAAAAATTTGCATATAATACAAGTATACATTGTTTAATATCATTTTATACATATAAAAAATGAATATACATGCGTATAAATACAACTTAGACCTCTAAAAACAACAAAACAATTGATGAGATTCGTTGGTCAAGTGAAGTGGCAGAGACCATATATGCTTACCATTGACACATTTAACATGAAAAAATGTGGAATATGTAAGGAAGGAGGAATAGAAAACTACATTCAACTTGCTAAAGAAGATGTTGATAATTGCACCTATCTTGATTCCCCCAACTTGATGCAAAAAGTTTCCCAATTGAATTGGTAGATTCATAGAATTTTTGGTATGAGGACACACTACAGTTCTAATTCAGGGAGTTTTTCTTGAGGTGATATTACTAGACAAAAGGAATATATGTACCAAAGTTTGAAAAAAGGGTGGATGAGGCACATGCTGGTGATGCAGATGGTCAATTTTAGGGGAAATGATTACAAAGAAAAAAAATTAGACAGTTTTATGGTGGCCTTCAGTTTTTAAGGGTGTGAAGGCATGTTTGATATGCCAAAGGGATGACATACCATTGGATGTAGATAGAATTCCATGGCAACCAATCCTTCCTTTTAAACCGTTTCAAAAGTGGAGCCTTGACTTTGTGGGCCACTGAAACCAATTGCAAGATATATAGGCAATAAGTAAATATTTATACCACAAAATAACCCTAGTGATTAGGATCCTATTTGGTGCTCTAATGAGAATTTGGTGGCCAAGTAAAAGTATGTCATCCAATCTGAGATCTAATCAGACAGCTTGATACAAAATCTTGGAATTTGGACAAATAAAAAAGATCCAAATTGAATAAAGATTAACCAGGGGATATAATCATCATTCAAACAAATTTGTGTAGTCTCATTTTTGAAGAAAATTGGATCGCAATCCAGGCATTCTTCATAATAACTTGAGGATCCTATAGATATACTTGAGTACATCTTATATTTCAAGTTTGGGCCAAAAAATACCTCTGGGGACCAAGTTACAATCCAAAAAAGTTCTTGTTTCTTAGTTTTGAAACTATTTTGAGTGTTGTCTCAAGTGCACTTCACCTTGATTACTCTTTTTGATACACAACTCAAAATTGAGGAAGGTTTTGCTAGTATAAAAACTCGTGAGAAATTAAACATAGTGTTTTTAAATAGAATTATTAATTTCAAACTTAGGGTGTCCCAAATAGGTATCATGAGTCGTGAGGACCGCTAAGACCTGATCTTTTTTGGTTGCGATAGAGCAATGATGAATAACAAAATAAAGAGTGTTGTAAAATTATTATGCAAGAAAATATTGACTAGGTTTAGGTGCCCAGTGGAGTTAGTTTCGAATCAAGGAGGTCATTTCATAAACAAGGCGATTAAGAAGTTGATTGAATATCACATGATACTCCACAAGAATTCTGCAATGCACTATCTTCAAGCAAATGGTAAGTCAGGCAGAATCTACATTTTAGGATTCAAGAAAACATTCAAAGTGAGTACAGAGATAACACCATTCAAAATGGTGTATAAATTGAAAGCTATTGTGCCCATGGAATTTGTTGTGCCAAGCTTGAGAGAATCAATGCAATATAAGTTATCAAGGGATGATTAGAAGTCTTTAGGAAATATCAATTACTGAAGCTAAAAAGGAGAAAAATCCAGGCAACTTATGTAATTGAAGCAATTTAAAGAATAAGGAAAGCCTATATGGATAGAAACTTGGAGTATAAATTCTTTTTAGAAGGATATTGGGTTTTAATGTACAACAATGAATTGATGAAGAGACCAGGGAAATTAGAACTCAAGTACTTAGGACCATTTCAAGGAGTTGAAGAAATTGGTGAGTCTACTTACTTGCTACCACTATGAAGAAATGAATTTTTCAAAGTTAATGAATGGTTTTAGATTGAAACCCTTTGTGCTTGGGAGCACCCAGTTCAAAGAGAATAAACCCTTAAGCTCAAATCAAGAGGAATATTTACAAGACAATAATATTATGAGTGGAGAAGTGCCATATCAAATTTTGTGAAACTCAAATATAATACATGAATAAGAAACCAATGTGACGAGTACATTTTCATCCTTCTCCCTCGTGTGTTTTTATGTGTTTTTCTCTTGTACTCCTTTTTTCCTTTTCATGATGTGGAGAAATTTCTTTGCTGAAGTGGCAGATTCAAAACAACCTCTACCAAAATTGAGGAGCTTGAGGTGATGGTAACTAGATGCTCGACTAGGAAGGGAAAATTTGTAGAATCATCCCCTCCAACCTCACTTGATGTTATCATTGAAGAAGAACTCTCAACATCTCTACTGGAGTCTCCCTTGGTAGTTGAGGGAAGCCCTATGAAATGAAACTTTGTTGACATGAGGCAAGAGATAGATATCGATTTCTAGATACAAAAAGTGTGGTGGGTTGATGAAATATGCACAACTACCTTGGAAACGTTAGAGGAACCACCCAATGGGTGCTAGCATACTCATATGGAAGACACCAAAAAAATTATTTTTGGGTGTTATTGGCTATCACCTAAATGATTGGGCAGGTCTTTAACTTGTGTGTTGAAGACAACAATGAGTTTGGCAATGCATCATATGAATTAATGGTCAAGGAATTTGGACAGGCGCAAGGAAATATGAAGTATTACTTGATAGCGAAGATGTAAAATATGATTGGGAAAGTCCTTAACTTGCATGCTGAAGAAGACAATGAGGTTGGCAAGGCATCCAATGAATTAGTGGTTGAGGATTTTGAACAGGCATAAGGAAAAATGAACTATTACTGAATAGAAAAGATGAAAAATACTATCAGATTACAACAAATTAAATGGTATCTGGAGAGAGTGTGTGCTCTAGTCAAGTTGTAATACATTTAAAAGGAGAATTTTGCAATTTTACGTGCAACAAACATAGATAGAAAGATAGGTTGGGCAAATTTAAGGATATGACAACCAAAATATTAGCATTTCTAAGTGGTTTGCAATACCATGTGGTGGGAATGAGTACATTCAAGGCAAAAAGCCCTAGCTTCAAACCTGATTTGCATAATCAAGGGAGAATGGAAACTCCATTTTTGGTTGGCTCTACCAACACAGACGCCAAACATGAGGTTGAAGAGGAGAGATATCAAAGGAAACATAGGAGGAAGCTCAATTAAGACCCTAAAATAGGTAAAACATTCAGTTCATTTTAGAACATTAGGAATCAGATGATGTGTAGAGATCACTAGGAATGGACTTTGATGAAGATATGGTGAGCCTATTCAACACTCTAAGAGAAGTAGCCCAAGATTCACCAAAGAGTATTTTCTCACTGAAGCCTTCTCTAAAGTTGAAGAGGAAAAAAATCATATATTCAAGCACTTGAGGGTCTAAAGGATTCAACCCCTGTCATTGTAAAACCACAAAATTTGATTAGCAAATTTGAAATTTAATCGGGATTAAGGGATGCGTATAAAGCTTTAGATTGGAGAAAAACTTAATAGGATAGGAGAGACTAGACAAGAATGTCTTGCAAATACAGAAATTCGAGTTGCAGGCTAAGTTTTCAAAATTGACAAAGGCAAACAAAAGATCCAAAGAGAACACTGAGCTAATTGAGAGTATGGAGGAGAAAATTTCAAATATGGAAGAAGAGTTGAAGAAAAGAAAAAAATCAATGATTTTTACAAAAGTCACTTGCATGGGGGGGGGGGGGGGGGGGGGGGGGAAGAGAGAGAGAGAGAGAGAGAGAGAGAGAGAGAGAGAGAGAGAGAGAGAGAGAGAGAGAGAGAGAGAGAGAGACTAATGCTACATTTAAAAAAAAGGATTCTACTGAGTGAAGTACAGGCTTGTAAGGAACTTTAGGCAAAATTCAGGGATTTGATTGATTACTAAGCCTTGATCATTCCAAATTGTAGTCAAAAATAGTATTTTATTGAGCAAAGTACATGTTGGTAAGGAACTTTAGGCAAAACTCAAGGATATGACTGAAGATGATCTTGATGTAGATCATTAGTATCTATCCACACAAGAGGCTGAGGTGTTGAAGTCAGAAGTCAAGAAACAGAGTTGAGACTAAATTTGTTGCATTGGTTAACGCGGTGCACCATTCATTTCACCCTCAAGAGGAGAACCGATATTTAAAAGTGTGTAGCCAAACGTACCAGGGTTAATATTACATTGAGTAAGCTTTTAAGGGTATGTTCACACAACACTAAGTCAAATTACACTAAAGTAATTAAAGAGGTGAGTTCCCACCAGCAAAAATTTCTCAAAAGGGTCATGTATAATGAGTTCCACTTGGTGCATACAGGTAAGATATTCTAGGCCAATTGGTAATATTGTCAAATATAGTTTAAGGAAAAGTTCCACCTGGTGCATACAAGCAAGATATTCTAAGCCAAAAGTTAGGTTATATAGAAATGTACAAGTGAGATCAAACCAAGTCAAACTGACACCCACACTCTGCTTAAGCCGAGCTATTGTAGAAAGGGTAATAGCCCTAAGGAAGAGCTACAATTATTTAGGTAGCTATTGGGAGGGTTTGAACAAAGCTAAGAATTGTAGCTTAATAATAAGAGCTAAAGTCATAATTAGTATTGCAATTTAGCTAAAGGTTTGAGCCAGGAGTTTCCAAGTAAAGGATAGTCCACTACTAAGCCACAGTTTCCTACCCAAGGATTATGAGATCAGTAAGGTATACTGCCAAAAGATATGTATATATGTTTACTCCACACAATGTAACCATCAACCCCCAATAGTCAAATTCATCTAAGCCATACAATTATACCAAGACAATATAGGACGAGGTTAGACCCAAGTGAGGTAAAGCCATAAACTCATATGCTTCATTATGCTTGAACCAAATTCTTTCAAGACACAAGCACAAGGTAGCCCCCCATAAGACAAAATGGTCATTAGCTATATCAGTAGCTCAGGTGTTGAAGTCACGGAGCGCAGCGTAGATGGACTCACACACACAGAGATACACAGAGAGCTTACACAATACGCAGAGAATCGTTTGAAGGGTTATCACCCAAAACCTTATTATCCACAAAAGTATATGTGAGTATATACAAAGAGTTAGTGATAAATGAGTTAGGCGGGCGGGCGGCCATATCCATATAAGAGGCCACTTGGGCTTTAATCCCAACAACCTCCCACTTAAAGTCCAATGTGGCACTTTAAGTAGCTATAAATCTATGAACATAAATGTACAAAGATTTACATGGATGCCATCTATCCAATGCCCAATAACTCACGACAATGCACAAAGGCCTCTCCTGGAAGTCCCTTTGTGAGTAATTCAGCAGGATTGTCCTTGGCGTGGATCTTCAGCAGTTGTATCTGCTTGTCTTCAAGTACTTCCCTAATGAAGTGATATTTCACATCAATATGCTTAGTCTTCGAATGGAACACTGGATTCTTTGCCAATTGTATAGCACTTTGACTATCACAATATATCTCTGGCATATCTACTTTGATTCCCAAGTCTGCTACCAGTCTACCAAGATAAATAGCTTCTTTTCCTGCCTCATTTGCTGCAACATAATCAGCTTATGTAGTAGACTGCATAATACAATCTTGTAATCGAGATCGCCACGATATGGCACCTCCAGCCAATGTAAAGACATAGCCTGATGTAGATCTCCTCTTATCCAAGTCTCCTGCATAATTTGAGTCAGTGTATCCTCTGACACTCAAATCCTGACTACCATAGCATATGCGCATACTCTTTGTATGTTTTAAGTATCTCATGATACCTTTCACTGCCTCCCAATGTTTCTTGCCGGGATTTGACATATATCTGCTAACCACTCCCACTGCAAATGCAATATCCGGACGTGTAGAAATCATTGCATACATCAAACTACCCACTGCAGATGCATACGGAATCTTATCCATTTCAGCCTTTTCTTCCTCAGACACAAGACAATCTTGTTTTCTAAGTTTCACATATGGTGGAAATGGAGCACTCAATGCCTTTCCCTTCTCCATATTGAAACGTTGCAAAACCTTGTCAATATACTATGTTTGAGATAACCAAATCAACTTCTTTAATCTGTCTCTCTCAATGCGCATACCAAGTATATGACTTGCCTCACCCATGTCTTTCATGTCAAACGATTTTTCCATATTTGACTTCAAAGATGAAATTTCTTCCAAGTGTTTACTAGCAAACAACATGTCATCCACATACAAAATAAGGATCAGCCAACTGCCATCCTTAGCCTTCTTTGTATATGGACAGTGATCGAACTCACTACGTTTGTAGCCTTGAGAAAGCATAAACTTGTGGAACTTATGGTACCATGCCCTCGATGATTGTTTTAAGCCATAAAGACTCTTCAACAACTGGCATACCAAATCTTCCTTGCCTTTCTCAACAAACCCTTCTGGCTGCTGCAGGTAAATTTCCACATTTAAATCATCATGCAAGAACGTTGTCTTGACATCCATTTGGTGCAACACCAAATCCAATATGGCAACCAATGCAAGAAAGCATCTCAATGTAGTCATCTTGACCACTGAAGAGAACACTTCATCAAAGTCAATGCCTTGTTCTTGCCTAAAGCCCTTGGCAACAAGCCTTGCTTTGTACTTTGGCTGACTATCATGAGCGGTGATCTTATACCTATAAACCCATTTACAAAGGTAGAGCCTTTTTACCCTGTGGTAATTTAACTAGCTTCCATGTCTGGTTTTTATGCAGAGCTGTCATCTCTGACTGCATGGCCAACTGCCATTTTTTCGAGTCAACTACTTGTAATGCTTCCTTGTAACAAGATGGTTCTCCGCAATCTGTGAGCATGAAATAATTTAGAGATGGCACATAACAATCAGGTGGTTTGGAGACACGCTCAAAACGTCTCACCACAATTGATTCTGCCTCTCTAGCCACTATAGGCTATTCCTGAGCCTGACCATGCTGTCTTGATGTGCTAGCACTAGGTCCATCTTCCCTGAAGACAACTCTTCTGGTCTCCTTTGTCTTCTCTGGCTTAGCATGAAACTTGGCTTCATTGAAATGCACATCATTGCTACGAATAACTTTTCTAGACTCAGGATCCCAAAGCCGGTAACCCATCTCACCCGATTCTCCGTAGCCAAGAAATATACACTTCTTGCTCTTTGGTTCTAACTTATTCCTGAACTCCTTAAGAATATGGCTATAAGCTTCACAACCAAAGACTCTGAGATGCTTATACAAAGGTGCCTTGCCTGTCCATAGCATTTCGGCCACTTCACTCTTATCCAGAACCCTACTAGGAGACCTGCTGATCAAATGGACTGTTGTAGCCACTGCTTCCGCCCAAAATTCATCAGGCAACTCAGCATTTGACAACATGCTCCTGACCTTCTCTTGTATGGTCCTATTCATACGTTCTGCAACCCCATTGTGTGAAGGATTATATGGTGCAGCAAGTTCTCGCTTAATCCCTTTTGCTTCACAAAAGTCTTCAAAAGCTTTGGAAACGTACTCTCCACCATTGCCAATTCTCAAGCACTTCAGCTTTTGACCACTCTGATTCTCCACAAGCTGCAAGAATGTCTTAAAGACCTTGAGCACCTCATCCTTGTGCTTCAAGAATTAAACCCATACTTTGCGAGAATAGTCATCTATGAATGTACAAAAGTACGTTGCTCCCCCTAGTGACAAACTAGGCATTGGTCCGCATAGATCACTATGCACAAGAGCTAACCGTTCATCCCTATGATTCCTCTTTGATCTGTGTGGTTCCTGTGTTTGCTTACCATAAACACAATGCTCACAAAACTCGAAATATTGAAATGAAAAACCAGGAAAATAACCATAATGAGAAAGTATTTCCATTCCTCTTTTTGACATATGTCCCAGCCTACGATGCCACAGTGACACACTTGGCTGCTCAATCACATCAATTACATGGTTTTTAACCTCCGAAACATGTAAAGTGTACACAGTTCCTGACTTGTTGCCATGTGCTACAGTGATCGAACCTTTGGAGATCTTCCAAGCATTGTTCCCAAAATTTGTCACATAACCCGCATCATCCAACTTCCCTGTACTGATCAAGCTCTTTCGGATTGTAGGAACATGTCTGACATTCTTGAGCCATAAATAAGATCCATTCTGAAACTTCAACTACACATCTCCCACTCCAAGTATGTCACAAACCTGCTCATTGCCAAGTCTGACATAATCTTTAGTAGCCACATTGATGTAAACCACTCTTTGTGCGGAGAAACATGTAAAGATGCCCCTGAGTCGATAATCCAATCACTCATAGCATGTCCATCCTCTGCATTCAAGAAAACAGAATCAAGATTTCTTGTGAGGAAGATGTCACGAGCTGCTATACCAGAATCACTGTTTGAACCAGATACTGTGACATTCACCTCTTCAATCTTCACTGAACTCTTCTTTTCATCTTGCTCAGAACTCTTTGTTTTGCCTTTTTCTTGTTTCCACTTCGTACAGTCTCTCTTCATGTGACCCTTCTTGCCACAATGGTAGCATTCTATGTCATCCTTTGACTTAGAGTCACGAGACTTACTTCGGTTTTGTGCCTTCTTACCCTTCTTCTCTTTAGACTGTTGTCTCCCTCGAACGACCAAAGCACTATTGCCTTTGCCTTTGTCAATGTTCTTCCTGTTCACTTCCTCTGTGAGCAAGCTGCCTTCTACATTGGCACTTGTAAGACCTTTTGGAGCGACAGAATTACTTAACGTTGTACGAAAAGTATCCCAACTGTCTGGCAAAGTGATTAAGAGAAACATAGCCTTCACTGAATCTAGAAAGACTATCTCGTGTGCTATTAACTAGCTGAAAATTGTGTGAAATTCATTGAGATGATTTGACATGGCTGTCCCTTCCTTCATCTTCAAATCCACCAATTTCTTGAGCTAGTAAATCTGAGAAGCAGCACTTTGTTTCTTGTACATACCACGTAGCTTTTGCCATACGCCATACGCTATAGTCTCTTCTGCTACATTGAAGTAAACATTTTTTGCCACTGTCAGCATGATTGTGGAACAAGCTAACTCGTCAAGCTCTTCCCACTCATCTTCAGCCATACCTCTGGTCTCTCCCCTTTGAGCTTCAGCGGCTTCACTTGTTTTTTCTGCACCAATACCTGCCAAATCTGCTTCTTCTAGAATGGAAAGTTTGTGTCATCCAGCTTCTTTTTATTGTAAAGAGTCTCACTTTGAGAAGATGCCATATCTGCCAAACTGTTTACTTCTGGGAAAAATCCGACAGAGTCTCCCCTGTAAACTAGCCTCTGTACGCAATAAACAAGCTGTAAAGAACAAGCTGAACACCTCTCCTCAAGAACTGTCAGTATTTTGAAAAATTTTGACAGAGTCTCCCCTGTAAACTAAGCTTTGGAAACCAAAAGATAGCTCAAAAACAACCATAAATAGCTGACCAGTGACAAATCTAAAACTCTGTAATATGCTATCCTGTAAGCATACATTGTCTCCTATTTGGGCGATGATAGAACCTGTATCTGTCTCAAGACTGAACCCTGAACAATGCCTCAACGGCCTGACGCATAAGATGCAATCCAGTGTCTACACAAAGTCATACATCCTATGGGATAAAAGTCGCCAAAGAGGATGCGTGTAGAGGGGAACTCCAGCAACCTAATCCACCTCACACTGGGTAACCCAGACCCCAGTGCTTGGCTTCAAAAAACCTCACACACGACCCTCACAGATGGCTCAGCAAACTGCCCATAACTAGCATACATCCTACAATAGACCAATCACTGTCCTATGACTGTTGCGGCGGTCTCTCTGCTAGCGTGACTCACAACTAGCAGACCCACAAACACAGTACATCAATCTGTAATACATGCCAGTGGTGTCAAGCCGTCGTATGGCCACACCTCCCCTGGAACCTGGCAAGCACAAGAAGTAGCAATGCAGACTGCAATATATATATCTGATGATATATATGTGTACCTGGTCTATAGATGATGCTTTGAAGACGAATGAGTGATGTATGTCGATGTCGATATTGATGCCGACCACCTCCTACTTGCCAATCTACACAAGATGGGTTTCTTTGTGGTTGAAACCTATCTTCTGATGTAGTGCTCAGAACAAAATTTTGAGGGCATAAACAGGTTTGAAAGGGGGGTAAAACCCCAGGTCACCTATTGGAAATACTCCCGGAACGCCGAGTGTGAATTTCCAAGCTCCGGATCAAGAATCTACCTGAAAAGT
This sequence comes from Adiantum capillus-veneris, assembly GCF_014529385.1. Classification (NCBI taxonomy): domain Eukaryota; kingdom Viridiplantae; phylum Streptophyta; class Polypodiopsida; order Polypodiales; family Pteridaceae; genus Adiantum; species Adiantum capillus-veneris. The sequence goes on from NC_140936.1 coordinate 27,986,559, forward strand.
GTGCGCGCGCGCGATTACGCAAAAAACGCACTGCACCTCGCTCTGATATCAATTGAAGTCGCGGAGCGGAGCATAGATTCACACACACACACACACACACACACACACACACACACACAGATACACAGAGAGCTTACACAGTATGTAGAGAATCGCTTGAAGGGTTATGACCCAAAACCTTATTATCCACAAAAGTATATGTGAGTATATACAAAGAGTTAGTGATAAGTGAGTTAGGCGGGCGGGCGGCCATATCCGTATAAGAGGCCACTTGGGCTTTAATCCCAACAGGTGTAAGTGTGTGTAGTTGGATGAAGCAATCATAGGCAGATGAAGTGACGAAGTGTTTGTGTGTGTGTGTGCCCACCCTAACCCAAGCACCATACTCAATGAGTCGGCAGTAGGCCCATTGATTATGGGCCTATTGCCTTATCAAGTTGATGAGAGTAGAATAGCCAAGTCTGAAGCCAAAGAGCTATATTGTATCATAAAATCCATGAGTCTCATTAGAGCTATAAGTGACAATGTTAACAAAGAGGATTGTACTCTAGTCGAAGTTTTAAGACTTTGTTAGCCAATAGAAAGTAGTATGGATTCTGATCATAGTTACTCGTAGAAGTTTTCCATTCTTTTACCAGTTTTTATGGATAGATCAAACCGTCCATCCAAGAGTAGTCTGTTTATAGGTAAAATGTTCCTGAATCATCAAAATAATTATAGAAGGGTAAGTAATTTGGGATTAACCTACCACCTAAAACTAGCAAAGTCAAAAACTACAATAGCTGTGACTAGAAATCCAATCTATATACAAGGAAAGACCACCTAGCACCTGTCAACCTAACAAGGAATTATAGAGAGTGCGTCCATCAAAGCCTATAGACAAAAATCTCCAAAGCCAGTGTCCCGGTTACCCAGTATCCTCGGATTAGGCACTCTTCTTGTTACTAACTCAAGCACAATCACACTCATTTTTGAAGGAGCTATGCAAATGTACAACAGACTTGGGCACCGATGAAGCAGTAACAAATCAATAATGTAAGCTTGTTTGGATCTCCTTTAAAAGACTCATGCAAGTCATAATTCTTTGACATCATGTAGGACACCAAATCAATGGCAAGAATTTCAAAGACTCCTCCATGAATTAACACATGCGGTCATTATGCATGGGGGGGAACAACATTACTCACTACATGGTTTGTCTCATACTCTTAATTTTGGAGCTCAAAGGATGGAGGAGTTCCACTATTGAGAAAGAAGCATGGTGGTGACAACTCACTCTAACTATCGTTGTGAGATATTTTGATTGGTTCTTAGGTACAAATTTGGAAAATCTCACTCATATGAGCATGCAAAAAATTTGACCGTAGCAAGACAAATCCGAAATGTTGCTTGTGATGAGAGCACTAGGAGATAGGGGGCATATCAGGATCCATGCGTCATGTTGCATGGAAAAGCACTCAAACCGATGTAGGAAGAGTTTGGGCCAATGGTCGAGTGTTGGATGATCAATCCCTAAAGTGGGATTGTAATGGAGTATGGCTATACATTGACTGTAGCGGAAATTGAAATAGCAATAGTGAGAATTTCCTTGAAGGAAATTCTTAAAGAGCGTAAGAAGAGTGATTGATTAAAGGCAGCAAGATGAACATTACACCTAATTAGCTTGGCATGAACAATACTTGTAAAAGAGAGAGAGAAAGAATTAGACAATTTGACAACAATTGAGGACCGGATTTATGTGGAGTTGGCCCCCTCTCCAAAAGGCTTCTGTATTATAGATTCCCCCATAAAGAGAGACTTGGTACAATACAAGCTTGTGTTCCTTGAGACCTCGTTGGTGCAATGAATATGGTAGACTTCATACACCAAAAATTTTAGGTCAATCCTATTGAAGTAGGTAGAGCCTTGTAGCTTATCAAACAGATCTTCTACCCGCGGTATAGGCAATCTATTTTTGATAGTGATGTGGTTTAGTGCTCTATGTTGACACACTTACGATATGTGTGGTCTTTCTTTTGCACTAGTAGGACTGGTGAACAAAAGGGAGAGGGAATACGCCTCACCATCCCCTTATCTACTAGTTCATCCACTTGCCTCATAATCTCCTCTTATTGAGCTTGAGAAATTCTGTAAGGAGGCTTATCAGGTGCGGTGAGCTCCCATGTAGAAGCTCTATTCTAAGGACATCATCCCCTCATTTTGGAGGTAACTCTGTAGGGATGTCATCAATAAAAACATCTTAGAATCTATTTAAAAAATTAAACAACTCTAATTCTTCTTGATTCCTACCACTTTGTTTTGGTAAAACATTAGCAGCATTTATGGACTCTTTGACAAAAATCATATACGCAAAAATTGAGCTTTTCATTGACTTATCAAAAGTAGATGAATTTACAAGAGGTATAGTATGACCCAACTCATTGGCATCTAGATATATACATGTTCTTTTCCGTGTAGGTGAAATAAATTCTCCTTTCAAGAAACTTCATGTTGGGAGCCATGCAGTTGAACCACGGTGCCCCTAGGATAACATCCTCATGTTGGAGAGGGGAGATGAAAAATTCTTCTTTGTCGACGTAGCTTTGGACATGAAGCCTCAATTTCCCAATCAAGGGAGTAACAGAGGCTTGTTGTCCCTTGAAATCTCCATCAACAGTTACAATATCTCCCATCTCAAAAGCTTGATGCCCAACTTAGTAGCCAACTCTGTTGATATGAAGTTGTGAGTAGAGCCAGGGTCAAAAAGGATGAATTCATCATGCTCCCTCACCTTTCCCAAAGCATAGGAAAGGGATGACCCTTTGCAATGAGCATCCTCTTTTGAGCTTCAACCGTGGAAGCTCTAGGAGTCTCATTGCTTGCATTTATTTTGGGGCAAGAACAGCAACCGTGTCCTTTCTGCCCACACTTGAAACGATCCTTTCAAAAAGCCTCTAGCTCTTCAGGATAAAGTTTATTTTACCTTTTTAAACTCCCTTCTCCTTGGTCTTGTTGTTGTTGTTGTTGTTGTTGTTGTTGTTGTTGTTGTTGTTGTTGTTGTTGTTGTTGTTGTTGTTGTTGTTGTTGTTGTTGTTGGAGTTACCTTGAGAAGAGTTTTGAGCATTGTTCTTCCCTCTTGAATCATTTCAATCTTTATTTTCATAGGCTTGGCATTCCGTTTAGCCCCTTGTTGGAAATTAATGCAAGAAGCAACCATATATGGTGTGGTGGATGACTTTGGTGATAGTACTAGGCCATTGTGAGTTGACATACTCGGCCATTTATTCAAGTAATCGCACACACAAATTTTGCTTTTTCTTGGTACAGTCTATCTTTTGAAAGACTGTAGCATTGAGATGTAAATACCAAACATATTTGTGGATAGATTTGTTGGAGAGTAGCTATAAACTCCGCCATTCAGTGAGCACTTTATCTTTGGTGTTGCTTACAAGGAATTGTTTCATGATGGAAACTCGTAGAGTTTTCCATGTCTTTGGAGCTTTCATGATGGAAACTCGTAGAGTTTTCCATGTCTTTGGAGCTTTGTCATTGCCATGAAGGCTAGCCCACCATTGTCAAGCAAATTTTTGAAAGTGCATAGCTACATGACGTAGCTTGGAGGACTATGTGAAGCCCTCATCTGCAAAAGCCGGATCAAATTGCTGGATGAAGGCCAAAACTTTGTCGGTAGCACCAAAGGTGTCATCATAGGTGAGAAAAAAAGATACTCTTTCCTCCCTCTTTGAGCTTCTTAAGCTTGTAGGACATTTTCCAGGCAACATAGGATTTGCGATGTCCTCTCCTCTTGTATTCTCTAGGAGAATAGCCACTGCTTTCATTGTAAGAAGAGGAAGATGACAAAGAAGAAGAAGAGGGTGACCTCTTTCTCGTCTTTTTCTTCCTTTGTTTCCTCTCTTCCCTTTCATAGTGATAAGGAGAAGGACTATACGATGATATTTTTCTCTTGGGAGGAGTTGGGGATCGTCCAGACCACCGTCCTCATGGAGCCGCATCTTCAGAGGAATTCGGAGATTCACTTCTTTCTGATTCATTGGATTCCTCCTCTTCTCTTATTGGAGAGAGTCTTCTTTTGGAAGCCTCAACAAGAGGCTTCCTAAGATCTCTCTCTCTCTCTCTCTCTCTCTCTCTCTCTCTCTCTCTCTCTCTCTCTCTCTCTCTCTCTCTCTCTCTCTTCTTGGAGAGGTAGGGAAATCCCATAAGCATGAAGTTGTTAACTTCGGCTTGCAAGGTAGTGTTGCCCATAGCTTGTTGCAACCTAGTAACAAGATAGTTCACAAACATTGGGGCATCATCAATAGCACCTTCATGTGCAAAATCAAAGTTGTCAGTATTCATTCTACTCTCTTTATTATTGTCAACTATGCTAACTAAACTTATTTATATGCTACTTTGTGCTTTGGTATCCTCGCGCTAACGGGAGAAAAGCAAACCCCGAGCCCCGACGGCCTCTAAAACACCGGGGACCGAATGGCGCGCCTCGAGCCTATCATGGTAAAGCAAACAGGGGGCACCACCTAGCTTCAGCGGCTAGGATGCAAACAACACACCACCATAACAAATTTTTCATCCAAGAGAGATGGATGCTTGGGAGTAATGATGAAAAGGCAAGGTAATGAGATCAAGTGAGAGAGAGAGAGAGAGAGAGAGTGAGGGAGGGGGTATAGCGGCTTAGTACTTAGGCATCACAAAAGGATGGCGAATCCGCACACCCTTCACACATGCACAAGCTCACTCCAAAACACAAGACTAGGTGGCGATTCCGCACACCTCACATGGGCAAAACATTGCAAGAAAACATACTCACAAAACCTCAAGATTTATTTAGAGAATTAAGCGATGAAATGGGGAGCATAGGGTAGGGGAATGAGAAGGGAGAGAGTGGTAGAGCACATGGCGGATAGGTGGGAGTTGATGGCGAAGACTCGCACGAGGATTATGGCCATCATCCTTCATTTAGTTGCCCTTCATCTTCCATAGCCAAGGGTGTAGAGGTCATGCTCAAGACAAGCATGGTGATTGCGGTGATGGTGATGGTGTGGGTGTGTGTGTGTGTGTGCACTAGGCACACACATTGCATAGTGTGTTCTTTGGTGATGTTGTGTGTTTTTGTGTGATGGTGACCCCTCTTTATATAGGGGAGGAGGGGCGGGGAGAAATTCTAGAATTTAGAAATGAAGAAATCATTATCTACATAGGCCATGTGACTGTGGGCCCCACTTGTCTGGCTGTGTGTATATGTGCCAGAACAGCAGTCTCATGAAAGAGAGACTAAGAGAGAAAGATGGGTTGATGAAAAAAAGTGAGAGGTGACATGGAGAATAAAGTAATTACAAGAGGGGAGAGAGAGGAGTGTGTTCAGAGGTGAATCTGTGTGCAGATGTGTGTGAACACAAGAAAAAATCAGGTAACCACCGGGTGGGGATGGGTCTGTGGACACCTTTTTTAGTGAAACTGAGTGTGTGTGAGTGTGGGGGAGGTTATTTAGCTACAAGACAAGAGACATGGCTCCCTTTAGAGAGAGGGGGGGGTATTTGGGTCATGGGATATGATAGGAGAGAGAAAGGGGGGGTGGGGTATACTATTTTGGAAGATAGGGTAAGTTGCATGTGAGTTAGGGTGCATTATTGGTGAGTTAGAATGCATTATTGGTGAGAGGTGGGGTAGCTTGAGGGGAGAGAGAAAGGAGAAAGGACAAGGGGAAGAGAGAGGGGGTTGACCTTTTGAATGGAGGAGAGGAAAAGGGACACACGACGGGGCAACAGTGAAGAAAAAGGAGGCAAGGTGGGGATGGGCTGCCCCGCAAGCATGAGGTGGCCTATTTTACCTTTCTCATATATTTACATAATCATACTTTATTTTTTTCTTACTTTTTCCAATGTCTTTTATCACTCCCTCCCTAAGAGGGGGTTTTCATGGGGTGGGGACGAGAGAAGAGGGGTATGGGAGCTTGGCTTGTGAAAAGCCCCCATCATTAGCTCTCCCCTTTTGGCTAGAGGCATTCATGTCTCTAGCTCATCTGTTTGATCATTATCGTCGGAGTTGGCGGCTAATGGTGTGTCCTCATCTGGAATGTCAATAGGTGGAGCCTGGTCAAATCGAAGAAAATAAGGTTTAAGTCGCCAACTATTTACCCTGGTTTTATGAAGTTTTCCATCAGCCTCCATAAGCTGGTAGCTTCCATTGGCATACTTTTTCCTGACGATGAAAGGACCTTCCCATCGGAGTAGGAGTTTCTTATCCTTGCGCGTGTCGAAGCGATTGTCGTAGCGGAGCACCAACATTCCTTTCTTCAATTCTTTTTTCCGGAGATGCTCGTTAAAGCTAAGCCGTCTATGCTCTGCTTGTGCTGCATAATAATTTATTGCTTCTTCTCTGTCCAGCTGCAGTCTTTCCAAGTTGATGATGTGATCTCTCAAATGCATGTTGGGCTGTTGAAGCTGGCTTGCCATTACTCTGAGACTTTGTAGTTGCACATCAATGGGTAAGATTGCTTCCTTACCAAATACTAGATGATACGGTGTGAATCCCAAGGATGTACGAAATGAAGTTCTGTAGGCCCATAAAGCTGGTAGTAGATACTTATCCCAGTCTCCAGGATGATTGTTTACCTGCTTGGTAATAATTTTAGAAACCATTCCATTTACCTTTTCAACTAGGCCATTACATTGAGGGTAATATGGTGAAGAGTGCCTCCTTGTAATGCCCAGTTTCTGCATTAATTCTCCTACCAAGTCTGCTCTGAAACCTGGCCCTCTATCAGAGATGATCTCTAAAGGTGTGCCAAACCTACAGCATATGTGCTCGTAGATAAATTTAGCTACCTCTACCGCTATGATTCTAGTGGTGGCTGTAGCCTCTGCCCATCTAGTCATGTAGTCGACCCCCATGATAATGTAGAATTTTCCTGAGTTGGGCCTAGGTAATGGCCCAATGGCATCGATACCCCATTTTTCAAATGGGCCATATGAGAGAATAGGTGTCTGTGGTTCAGGCATAAGTGACCTAGTGCCGGCCTTTTGACACAACTTACATGTTTTGCACCAGTGGTGTACATCACGGTTGAGGCTAGGCCATATGAAGCCTGCCTGCAAGATTTTCCTACTTGTTATGTCTAGGGCAAAGTGACCACCACAAACCCCGTCGTGACAGCTAGCAATTACTCCCGTGATTTCCTGAGAGAGAGGGACCTTCCTGAGTATTTAGTCCTTACCCTTACAGTACAAACCGTCATTGATGAGTCGATACCTTGTGGCCTTCCGCGTCAACCATTGCTTCTGTCCCTTTGTTAAATCTGATGGGCATTCCCCTGTTTCCAAAAAATGCATGATGTCAGGCAAGGCATCACTTCCTTGAAATAGAGGGAGATTTAGTTTTATTGCTCCAACCACCACTTCCTGTAGTCTTTCACTTGCTAGGGCATCTGCTTCTTGGTTTTGAGCCCTTGGGATATGGTGTATTTGAACTTCTTCAAACTTACCCAACAAGGTTTTTACACCACTTAAGTGAGTCCTTAAACTAGGATTCTTGCATGTCCATGCTCCATTTACTTGCCTTACCAGAAGTAGAGCATCCCCAAATACATTAAGGCGTTGTACACCTTGCGAGACGCACCATTGTAGACCCTTGGTTAGTGCTGCATACTCAGCTTCATTGTTAGAATGTGAATCTAACAATTGGCCCAACAAAAATACCTTTGTCCCTTTGTCATCAAAGACCACTATGCCTGCAGCTGCTTTGTCGGACGCTCGCTTGTAGGCTCCATCAAAGTAGAGAGAGTATGCTCCTTCTACCATCGGTGGTACTGGAGGTAATCAGACTTCTCCTTCCTTAGATTGCTTCTCCTTCCTTTCAAAGACTTGGTAGGTCATGAGTCCCCCCAAACTTGCCCTTGTCGTGCTTTCTACCTGTACCGTGTAGTCAAACTCTTGCAGACGAACTAGCCATTTAGTAATTCTAGCAGACACATCCATGTGTTGTACAACATAGGGAAATATTTCATCCGTGGTTAGAATCACAAATTGCTTAGGCAGCAAATATGACCTAAACTTTGTAGTTGCAAATCTAAGAGCTAGGACTAAGTGTTCCACATGGGTGAAACCTTTCTCTCCTGCTATCATCATTCGACTAGAGAAGTAGATTGGCCTCATGAAAGATGTCATCGTATCCTTTTGGAGTAGCACAGCCCCCAATGAGTCATCACCAACACTTGAGGTGACATAGAATTTTTCATCCCACTTAGGTGGTGAGATAGTTGGCAGAGTGGCTAAGACCTCCTTTACCTTGTTGTAGTGATGTTCGCTTTCCTCGTCCCAAGTGAAAGTTGATCTTTGAGTGAGTTGTTGCAGTGGTAGAACAAGTTGTGATAGTAGATGTATGAATCTACTTAAGTACCTCACCTTTTGTAGAAAAGAGACCAGTTGACGTGTGGTCGTTGGTGAAGGTAGGGCTATGAGTGCGGACACCTTACTTGGGTCGGCGTTGATACCTTTTGCTGAAATTTCATGGCCTAGTAGAATGACTTTACTCTCCCCAATGTGGCATTTATCCACATTTAATTGCCCACCTAGGCTCTGCAACCTGGCCAAACCTTCAGTTACCTTTTCTAAATGTGAAATACGGGAGCTATATATACAAAAATCATCAATGAACACTCTTATGGATGTTCCAAAGAACGGTTAAAAAACATATGTGACATATCTTTGGAATGTGACAGGTGCATTTGTGAGACCAAATGGCATAACCCTGTATGCAAAACAACCCCATGGCGTGATTAAAGTGGTTTTTAGCTGATCTTCCAAGGCTATGCGTATTTGAAAGTATCCAGAATAACCATCACAGACGGTATAGCATTCAAAACCCGCTACTTCATTCAGAATTTCATCCAAGAAAGGGAGAGGAAAGTGGTCTCTCTTTGTAGCTGCATTTAGTGGTTTGTAGTCAACACAGACCCTCCACTTACCATTCTTTTTAGGCGTCACCACTACGGGTGACACCCATTCTGAGTTTTCTACAGGATAGATGAATCCCGTCTCCAACAGTTTCCTTACCTCGGCCAAGAGTGCCTTTTCTTGTATGACCCCCAATCGTCGTAGCTTTTGCACAACTGGTTTTACCCCTTCCTTCAGCTTAATATGATGTTCCACCACTGTAATGCCTGTGAATCTTTCATAGTTGTCAATGAACAGGTTAGGAAATCCCATCAACATTTGCAAAAAACTATCTTTCTCCTCAAGTGTTAATTCCGTAGACAACATACCCTTCAACCTACTTCCTCCTAGGCCAGGTGATTTTCTCTCCTCTTCATTGGGTTTCCCTTTTGGTGATGGATCACCAGTTGTGCTTACCCTTTGTGGATCCTTCATAATGATACCCATCACATCAATGGAACTATCACTTTCGTCGGTGGATGTGGTCTCCTCCTCAGAACTGGAAGATTCTCTAGTGGTTTCATCTGCCGATGTTTCCAGATTCATTTGCTTCTGCTTGCCAATCCTCATGTCATAGTAGATTGTCTCCCCTTTCTTATCGGTCATGCGTAGAAGGCCAGTACCCCAGTCCTGTTTTGCCTTCATGGCCATCAACCATGGCCTTCCCAAAATTAGTGGATAGCCCTCCCCCTTAGTAGGCATTAGAAAAACATTTACCTCTACCTCAGTGTTGAAAGCTTTGATTTTCATGGCACTTACCACACCCACACACTTTACTTTTGCATTGTTTGCCATCTTTGCCTTGCATGGAGAAGGCCTATCAACCTCGAGCCCTAATCGAAGCATCATAGCTTCGCTCATTACACAGATTTGTGCACCTCCATCAATGTATGTGTTTCCAACCCTCTTTCCTTTTATGTTTACGTCGACAATTGGAAGGATGTCATCCATGTTGCATCCCGAAATTGCTCCGGCTACCTTTGTTTTGGAGCGTCTTGTACTTACCATTTTAGACCATTGTCGCCTTACTTTTGGTGCAAGATGTAGCAGCTGTGGCCATGTAATCTTCGGTCCTTGCTCTGCCACATCCAATGTTAGATCATAGGGCTTAGAACTTTCCCCTAGCTAGAAGTCGGTGATGCCCAATTTCCGTCGTGGCCTGGATGGCCTCTTGCTAGTTTCTCACTTTCTAAAGGAAACCTCCTGTTTTCCTTTCGATTTATTTGGAATTTTGTTTGAGTTAGTAGGCCCATATTCTATGGGTCTACTACCTCTTAGAATATGGTGCGTGGGAATGGGTGGGCACATGCACACGTGCACACACACACACACACACACACATACACACACACACAAAATTACATGAGTCCTTTCTCATGCTTCACTACATAAATTAGACAGAAAAAGCCTGGCTTGTTTTTTTTAAAAAAAAAACCCCCCTTTTTTCTTCTTCACCTTTACATCTCTATTAAACCATCCATTACATGATCACACAAGCAGCTGTCATAGTAATAACATGTGTTCGGACGCTCGTCCAAAGGTAAGATACGGTTAGCCAAAGTTACACCATACTCCCTAGTGCGTGTTGTGCTGTTAAAATATCCTCTCCGGGTCACCCGCGTCACTCTGTCCATAACTGCGATACAAAAAAATCTTATGGTGTGGAAGAAATTGTGCTAGCAAGTATAAACACTTTGAAAACCCTCGCTTCATTGAATGTTCCACATAATAATATTGTGGCCCTAAGGCCATGGCTTCAGTTACCATCTCTAGACGGATATTGTTCTTGAAGTGCTCTCGACCCCAAAGGGTCACCCGCGTCACTCTGTCCTGATATGTCCACCACTTCGTCTGCGTAACTGATGTTCCTAATTGTGGGAATAAAAGCCGCTCATAACGGAGTAGTGTGGTTCTCCTAGTAGACTCACTCGACTGCTGAAAATGAGCAATGGTTATGGCTAAAACTTGATCTTGATTATAAGTCATAGCGTATAATGTGTATGACACACCTTAAGACAAAGTAATCAGTTGGCTGTAAACTCTTTGAAAGTTACTCAAGATTGATACTGTGCACTCTGAATGTAAAAGAAACGCCCGTCTTTTATAGACCTACATTGATACCTAATGGGTATTTGTACAGATTTCCAAAACTACTTGCCATCTCTTAATGGGTCCAGTATTACATTAACTTACCTCTTTGTGATTGGCATATGTCTCTTCTAGTAACCTGCCTAATTGGCTAGCTTACCGATAATAGTCTCGTTTGATATGTCAGTTTTATGAGTAGCTGTTCATTTGTGTCCATCCAGTGTTAGGAGCAATACCTCTTTAGGAATTGTAAGTACTGCGTATCGACCTAGCGAAAGCATTTGGGAAATGCCACACTATCTACTGCCACAATAATAATGATGCTCATAAAGGGGTTTTTTTTTGGTATCCTCTTTTTACATTGGTCAAAAGCTTGTCTTTATCTTTTAATTACCCTAAAAAAAAGCCTTACACCTATATTGCGTGTCGTCTAAGTAATCCTATGCAAAATTTCTCTTGTATTTGCCTGGTCGCATGCTACCTTCTGCATATAGATAGTGGGTTCACAGGCGAGTGGCTGTAGCAATTGTGACTCGACACTGGATTTTCTCATCCGCATTGTGTGCTGAGAGAAATCCCTAGAAATAGGGTCTTTAATGGCAACCTCAATGACAGGAATACCTGGCCTAATCAGGGTCTGTGCGCGTCTTTCGCACGTGTCAATGCAAGGAACTTGCTGATACACTGTGTGCAAGCCACAAATGGCTCCAAACACACAACAAGCCTAAACTAGTAAGCTCAAAGATGGCGATGGTGTGTCACTCACCGCTCTACGCTTGCTGTCATGGAGGATTCCTTGCCATGAAGAAGAGAGAGATGCCGCTACGCCGCGCTCAACTGCCTCGCCGCCATCGTGCCGCCACAATGCTCGATCGCACACACACACTCTCTCTCTCTCTCACGCATACACACACACACACAAGGAGATGAAGAAGAAGAAGATGGAGATGAAGCAAGAGCACTCTTCAATTGCACAAATGAGAGAATGAGTGAATTTTAGGTTTAGTTGACTTTATATGAGCTCGCGCCATTCACACTTGGGAGCCCATGCTTAGCCAACTAATCCTTTCAATGTTCCGGTTAGAGTGCGCCTCTCATCGGCGATCACTCTTACCCTTTTCCTATTCGACCGACAAGCTTGATACCTGACTCTACCAACTAAATAATACAGCGTTCGTCGTAGGTGATAGGAATGTGCATGAGGGTTAACATGCCCTCCTTCCTGATGTAGATTCCATCCTCGGAAGCTATTGAGTTGAAGCTCGTTCGTTGAGGTGGAAGAGCATTTGAGATGAATGCCCTTAGCCTTCTTGAGTCACTGCAAAATCAAACAACATTGGCACATTAATTGCATTCTTATATACAATTAAAAAGCATATGCAGTTTTAGGCAAACAAATTGAATGGTAGCATAATTCTAAACAATTTGTCAGCAATAAACATTAAATTGCAGTATAATTAAACGCATAAACAGTTGGGAAGGTAAAAAACTAAACAAGTTCGGGGTCGATAATTCAATGGTCGAAAGGCACTAAAGATCGACTATTAATACCATGGGTAAGCTTCTTAATTTTCTCTTGTCAATTAAGTTGTTTAATTGTGAGAGCCAAGTATTTCATGTTCGAGGGCTGACTAGAGGCTATACCTAAAAGACCTTGTAGTTAAGCTACGATAAAAAGAATTTCTCATGAAATCATCGCCTGAATGATTACCTTTTCTTTGACCCCCCAAAGTCTTTTCACAGTGATTCAATTTTGATGTGTGTGCTTATTTTATATGCCTTGGGTTTTTTGCTTTTCAAGGAAAAGCGCCCACACTGGGAACCTCTAGGGCTCTAGTACCATAGGCAATACATGTGAGTGAAGTACCCAATCAAGCTGAGATTTCTCTTCCAGCTTAAGATTTTACATTGTGGCACTTTGATTTTTTTTTTTGTCTGTTCGTTTTTATTTTGTAACTTTGGGGGGTCATATAACACTGTTACACCTCCCCAGGCTCATCACACTAGTAAACCCCCTTTATAATACTTAAGCTAAAGGTCAATAGGGACAAAGCCCACTAGAAAGCCCTAATACATTTCACACAATGCTGCCTCCATGGATACTTTTCAACAGTTCTCGAGGATGGACAAAAAAATCAGAAGGGGGAAATGTTTTTTCAAGAACCTAAGTTACCATTGATTATTAGGAAGGCATTCCCCATGGTATTAAGAGAAGATCTCTAACACCTAGCTTGGTCAAACTAGCTTAGTCGGACTGCTTGATTTTTAAACCTAGAAGTGCTTATGACAAAAAATTACATTGAATTTAATGTTTGATACTAAGCAAATGCGTTGAATATTATGCTACCAATTACAATTAAAGCAGACAAGCATGGATGCAAAAAGATAAGGGGCAATGCTAATGGACAAGAAACACCTGTTTGTGTTGATGGTTGTGCTTGATTTGAAGTGTGAACGAGAGAAAGATTCCATGAAGGTCCAAATCCTCACAACAGCAACACGTTCCTGTACACACTAGGAAACACAAAGAATACCTCCAGGAGGCACATCAGTGGGAAAAGGTACCAACACTAATTGAACACGATTAAAAAAACATAAGGAACCCTAACCTAATTATTTGCACTCCCCCTAGAGAGTCAAGGGAATAGGATATTGTAGAGATTGGGGGGAAACCCTAATGCTAAACCCCTATCCTCGTCGTCGAGAAAAACAAAGTCATCATCCGTGAGACCATATGTGCCATCCGCATAATCATGTAAATCTTCTTCATCATTAGAGACACCAATGTTTACTAAGAAGGTCACTAGACGCCTATAGTCATCTTGGTCAAAAGGATAGGCTAATGGGAGATACACTCTCTACTAAGTATGGATCAGTCGTGGTCAAGAGACGTATCAACCATTCTAACTCCTCAAAATTCCTCTCACATGCTAGTGTACCTACCAAATCCCATTCATAGGCAAGCGCCGGAAAGACCGTGTGAAACATTTGTGAAAAGTAACGAGGGTACCTCTCACCCAAGGCAGGAGTGGATGACTCTAGCGTACTAGCCATATCTGTACACGCAAATCTATGATGATTAGAGTGCAAATATTACAAGGGCCGTGTTCTTGTGCTTAATGTGTTTTTATGATTTTGTGTTATGGCTCTTGCTCTTTTACTTTTTATCTTGTTTTTGTGAGTATAAGGCTTTATATATATATTCCCTAAGATTAGAGATTAAGAGGTCAGGGAGGAAGGTTGAGAGGGAAGCAAGTGAATGATGGATGTCAACAAACACTCTCCCCTTCCTTGGGTAGATCATACCTTTTGGAATGATGTCATCACCCTTTGAAACCAATTGTTCCAAGTTGTCATAGGTGAAGGCTTTAACCAATAGTTTTCGACCGCCCTATGCGTTTCATCTAGTTGCAAGGGTGGCAAGGTACTCTCCCATGATTTTATTTGCAACATTGTTGTAGGTGGTGAACTTACAACGGGAGGTGCAAACTCTTTCTTGCTTGTATGGATATGTACAATGTTAGGTGGAGGTTGTGTCAAAGCTTCTATTTCCATATAGGAACTACATGAAGAGCAAGAAGCTTTCATTTGATTTTCCTGTTCCTGAGCTAGGTGGAACAAATCGTTCTTTCTTTGGTACCCAAACTAGCTCTGGAGCAAGTGTGTAGCATTTCGTGATTTTTTCCTTTCCGCGATTGTTGATTCGTTTTGGAGCTACGGGATTGGGATCACATGGGTTAGGTGACAAGTAAGAACACAATCTACGTTTTGACACCCAGATTTAATAATTTCCTTGATAGTAGCCTTGGGCTTCCAATAGTCATTTAGGAATCCACCGCCACATTTTCTTACATTTCTTGAAGCGAGTGGGACTTCTCTTACCACGCTTCTATCTTTTAGCACTAGCTATGGTTGCTAAAGAAGCTTTAGGGACCCACTTGTATGTTTTCTTTGTTATATTAGGATGAGTCTTGTCAGAAGCTATATGCATTGCTTGTAGCATATTTAAGGGTACGGGCATTTCATCCCCCTCAGGTGTTACCCAGGTTGTCCCCTTATTTCCCCAAGTATCTATGGTTGCTGCTAGGTGGACCCAATCCACATTGTCCGACTCAGTCATCCCAGGTAGTACATCCATATCAGGAGAATCTTCCCCAACATCAGTGTCCGCTTTACACGCGTAACAATACTGCAATGGGGCCGAGGGAACTGTGGTGTCAGATCTATAATCAATTATAAACCTATTTCCTAGAGGATGTGCTCGACCAGTTACAAGATCTACTCGAATAACAGAATCTTGGAACTGTAAGTAGACATGGTTTTTAGACCAGTCATGCACCATTTTTGCTTCCCTCATGAAAGGACATCCTAAGATCATCTCCGATGCCATAGTGTGTTTGGAGAAATCCATAACAATGAAGGTAATCCTTATTTTATGTCCAAAGACCTTGATCTTGAGATCTTCTAGCATCCCAATAGGTTTAACAATAGACCCATTGGCCATCTTCACTACTATGGTTGTGGTCGCAAGGTGAGGTCTTCCCATAGTTTCCCATCAATTTTTAGTCACAATTCTAACCCCAGCGCCACCATCAAGGATTCCCTTCACAGTTAATCCCTTAGTAGTGATTGGTATGGTCGCATTGGATTCATCACCCTCAAAGTATTGTCCCAACTTGTTAACAGGTATTTCTATAACAAGGTTCTCATCTAGGTTCGGTTGTGGATCTAAGTGTTCCTCCTCTATTGGTATCTCCCCAGCTCTATCCATCTGTGCAAATTGTGGTAGCCCACACTTTAGTTCTCTAGTGAGGAAGGCTCGAAGAGCTGAGACTAGCTCAGGGTCTTTATATAGTTTGGACATGATGGTGGTTCTAACTTTTGAAGACATGAAATCCATCAATTTGGCAATGTTTAACGGAAGCTTTTGGACTTTAGTCCCTTGACGTGGGGAAGATGGGATCCCCATTTCTTCGATAGGATCAAGTAGTACCTCTGTAAACATTCTTTCCATCAAGAAGTGAGTACACCCACTTTCCCATGACTTTAAGTCACTTTCTTCTTGGATGACACTAGGTATGGCTAAGGGTCTATGGACTTGGTGAGTTTGTTGTTGCGTAGGAAATACGGTGTTTGTAATCTGGATCTACGTAGGTGCTGGTTCTAGATCCCTTTGGGTATCTTCTACCAAACTCCTTAATTTCTTGACTCGCTCAATCTCCTCTGTAGGGTTTGGATAAGTTCCTATCTTCTTCTTGGATCCTGGCCATTGTGGCTCATGAAGATCTTCCTTGCTGGTTTCTATCTTAGTGGTCGTTTTGGTCTCCATGGTTTCAATTGAATCCGAATCCTCTTTAGCGTCGTTCATATATACGGGGTCGTCACCAGTCCCTATGTTGGTCTTTGAACTGGGGTCTGACTTCACTGCCTTTTGTGATATCTTCCTTCGAGTTTTCTTCTTCTTCTGAGATTGGGCAATTGATGCCGTGTCTCTTTCCTCAAGAATATAATTTTGTTTTTGGAGCATTGGTCGTGTGAGTACGTTTACTAGTATCACAGGTGTACTTTGTGATGGCTCCTCGGTAACTTCAATCAAGTTTAATGGCGTGATCTTCGGCGCATTTGGATTGTTTGGACATTGGACAATCAAATGATCTATGCCACATTGATTACACATGAGTATTGGCATTGTAGACGTGCTCGCTTAATTGGTTTGCATTAGTGTGGCATTCTTTTGTAGCCTAATAGGACACTCGGCTACACGATGTGGACCTCCATACTCATAGCATTGAAGAGGTGGTCTCTTAGCAGTGTAATTGACATTTTGGCCTCTTTCCACAAGAGCACTTACTTGATATACAGGTTTGACTTGTCCCCAATAGTCCTCCATGTAGTGTTGTGGAATTTCTTCAAGCACATCCATCCCATAGGAAATATTAGGATCTATATCTTCCTCATAGCCTTCCAAACAAGCAATAGATGACTCACAACCCACTTGATTCACAGAAGTGATTCTCGGATGTGGTGGTTGCGGTCCTAGCACTGGAGGTGGTAAGGGTGTTGTTTGAACAACATTTTGGGCCCTAGGGACCATGTGTTGTGTTGTGTTGTTTGTTAAAGAGGTGGGGCCGGCATCAATGCAGGCACTCGAGGTGTGTTTGTCCATGCTAAGGTTGGTCTATTGGCCATCGCACGCTTAAATACTTTGCAATCCTTAGCTTGATGACCATACCTTCCACATGCATTGCAATTCCCATTGAATTTTACTCTAAAAGTAGGGCATTTACTGGTACTATGTGGTACATAGCATATTGAGCACCATTGTTGCTCCCTTCTTGGATACATATGATTGTTTTGCAGAGCACGATTGTCTCTAAGACGCTCTTGAGTAGCCTTGGTGAGATCTGCTAAAGTCATCTCATATATCTTTGGATCCTTAGAAATAGGCTTTAGGGTCATTGGCTGATTCCCTGATGCTTGCGAGCTAATAGATTTAGGCTCAACAGACACTCTTTCTCCTTGAATCATTAAATTATCCTCCAATTGGATCGCATTGGTGGTGACTGCTTCCCAAGTGGTTATACCTCTAATGACTAGGCCATTGTAGATATCCTCATGTCGTAATCCCTTAATGAATCTATCAAGCAATTGATTATTATTGAAGTGCTCATTTGGATTACAACGAGAATTCAAATGCTTCAGTCGACTAATAAGTCTCTCACCAACTCTCGTTCCTCTCGTTGGGCTTTCTGGAGCTGAGAGGCTACACCCCAAAGTACTCCCTCTCGTATGTATTATTTCAAAGAACAGTCTCCTAAGAGTAGGGTAAATCTTTTTTTCTTCCACCCTTAGGGTTCTATACCAATCCCCTGCCTTCCCACTTAAGGTTAGGCTTAAAGAATAACTCTTATGCAGGTCATTGTGTTCTCCTAGAGAATCACATATTTGTTCAAACACTTTGATATGCTTTCTCACATCCCCATCTCCACTAAATTTTTGTGTGAGCTTGGCTATTTGTACTGCCTTACTTCTAGGCTCTCTATCAGGCGTGTTACGCATATTCTCAGCAATAGATCGACCAATAGCTTGAGCAAATGTTGCCAAGTCACCTAAGTGAGCAGGCACAGTGGGTGAAGGTGCTCCATAGACTATATGTGGAGTAGGTATTGGCATTGGGCTTGGCGTGTAGGAAGCCCTTGGGTTCCACGTTGGGTACGATGTTGTGCCATGTGGTGGCCCAAAGTTCATATGTGTGGCCCTAGGCATAGCAGACATCGGATGTTACATGCTAATGCTAGCCGGTATGGTCCCATGGAAATAAGAACTTGGGTGTTGTGGTTGTGGAACATAGGTAGTTGAAACAATGGGAGGGGTAGGGACTACATGAGTACGAGGACCCGTGGGTGTATACAATTGGTACACACTTGTAGGTACTGTTGCAGGCATTGAGCTACCATGTAGTGGTGCTTTCCTAATAAATGAGGTCCATGGCGTGTTTCGCGGCATGCCCATCATTGGGGTAGGAATGGTAGCCGTGGTGTCATCAAGGGAAAGACGAGCTAGACTTGGAAAGGTAAAGCTATCAGTTGTGGGCTCAGATTGCACCGAGACCCCTGGAAAAAAAACATATGGAGGATCCATGGGACTTACCGAGGGAGTCTCCATTTGCGATAAGGTTGGTTGTTTAGCCTTTCCTGTATCCAAGAATCTCATGAGAACCGTTGAAGGCATGTTGATCTCCTTGTTCTGTCTCTCTAACTCAATGACCCTATGGATGAACTCACAAACTCTTTGTTGTTGATCCTCCACACTAGTAGCACCCATCATGGATTGTAGGACATCTAACCAACCCACGTGATAGGTGTGACCTGTGTATAGGTCGGTTAGAGTTTCCGCTTGTAGTTCGTACTCGCAGTTCTCATTTAAGAACGCTCCATCTAAGATTGAGGTGCTAGGGGTGTCCTTTGAGCTAGATGCAATGTTGCTTTCTATTGGTTGACCCATAGTGGTCGCTAAGTCAGGAGCACTCGAATGCTCTCCTAGCAAGGATATTGACATAGGAGCTTTTGATTTTAACTCTCTTCGTTGCTCCGCCTTGCGTAAGCTCTCGATTTTCTTTTCCCTTGCTGCAAGAATATATCACTCAACCTCTTGCACTTTGGCAAGGCTTCTACCATTGGGTAATATGACCTCGGAGGGGAATAGCTCTGAAGAGTCAGGAAGTGCAGTAAATGAAGTATTCACGTGTACATTCTCTAAGGGCATAGGGTCTACGTTGGTCATGAATGAAGAATTTACTTCCCCACCCCCCTCATTTACATCATTAGCTCTATGTTCGGAGCGAGTAGCTCTACTAAAGGTTTCCTTCAAGCGGCTAAGCCCGGACCGTGGACCCATGGCATGCATGTCTTGGCTTGAGCTATCCGGATTAGGCATTGAGAAACCCTCCATGACGTCGTAGTCAGAGGAAGAGTCACTAGCAGCTATGTTTGGGTCTTGGTTTGTACTACCTTGGGTCCCCGCCGAGGGCCCGGAACCTAAGGTAGGTGGATATTGAGAACTCGCGTAATTCAAAATTCTCTCTAGTTGCTCTATCTCTAGCACACGACTAGAGTGCAGATGCATGTGCCTTTGGCACCCTACAAACGTCGATGATGAATAACCTCAAAAGTTAACCGCTTATTTTTTTAGGCATCCGTTTTCACTTGTTTTTTAAAAAAAACATTTTTTAATTTTTTTTAATGATCGGTTTTTTTTATTAAAGTCTGTGATAGCTCGAAACAAGCGTATCACTCAGAGAGCCGCGGTGTGCTTTACAGCACAACGTTCGACGACTGAGGCTTGAGCCTGCTGAGCGTGAGCTTGGGCTTGGGTCTGGGAGATATTCCCGATCCCGGTCCTACCTTTAATTTTTTTTATTTTTTTTTTAAAAAGGATAAGGTCACTGCGGCCTACACGCGAGCACACACACACTCTACCTACCTACTTACAACTAATACACCTATTGTTACACACTAACACACTTCATTAGCTTTCACAGATCTACTTCCTACTTACTATACTTTGCATTACACAGAACTAAAAACCTTAATACTAATTCCTTATGACAGAGAAAACATAGTAACCTTTCAAAACTTCATTAACAAAGAAATACACAATAGCAACACAAAATCCTTCTTCTCAACACACAGACCTTCCTTCGCTACCTTTCCTACAGTTGAAATTGCACCACAAAAGAAGCACAGAGTGCCATTCAAGCTTAGTGTATGGCATTCCCCGGCAACGGCGCCAAAAATGTGTGCGTCTGTCGCACGTGTCAATGCAAGGAACTTGCCGATACACTGTGTGCGAGCCACAAATGGCTCCAAGCACACAACAAGCCTAAACTAGTAAGCTCAAATATGGTGATGGTGTGTCACTCACCGCTCTACGATTGCTATCGTGGAGGATTCCTTGCCGCGAAGAAGAGGGAGACGCCGCTACACCGCGCTCAACCGCCTCGCCGCCGTCGTGCCGCCGCAATGCTCGATCGCACACACACACACACACACACACACACTCTCTCTCTCTCTCTCTCACGCATACACACACACACACACAAGGAGATGAAGAAGAAGAAGACGGCGGAGATGGAGCAAGAGCACTCTTCAATTGCACAAATGAGAGAATGAGTGAATTTTAGGTTTAGTTGAATTTTATATGAGCTCGCCCCATTCACACTTGGGCACCCATGCTTAGCCATCTAATCCTTTGAATGTTCCAGTTAGAGTGCACCTCTCATCGGCAATCACTCTTACCCTTTTCCTATTGGACCGACAAGCCCGGTACCTGCCTCTACCAAATAAATAATACAGCGTCCGTCGTAGGTGATAGGAATGTGTGCGAGGGTTAACAGGGTCCCTTCTGCTATGGTGAGGCATCATCATCTATAAAGACCTCAATGAGGTGAGTACTTTACTCACTTAGCATCGTGGTTCTGTGACTATAGCTTGTGCGTTCATATCTTGTATTCTGTTGTGACTTCAACATGCCTAAAAGTATGGAGAAATTTTTCGTGGAGTCGTCATCCTCTCCAAGTCTACAAGTTAACTATCTGTTTGGCTCTCTTGTAGCCTTAAATTGTTTTTTTGAGCTGGATTGGTTTGGCTATAATGAAGGTTCTTAAATTGAATAAATCGTAAACTTTGTTTGTTTAATCTCTGGCTAATTGGACATATTTTTTTAATGATGATGCTATGGTTCTGGGAAGTTTGTTTTTGACTGGTATATTTGAAGAAATTGAGAAAATTTTCTATTGCTCTGGTCAATGAGGTGCTGCCAAGTCTCGAAAGTGTTAAAGAGGTTTCACTGTTTGGTTACTGTGGTACAACCAGATATTGAAAAAGATTATTGAGGTTTTTGAGCATCTCATATCCAGATAATGTAGTGTTTTTTAGGTTGTTTAAAGCTTAAATACGTTTTACCTTCATACATCACTTACCCGATTGATCACCACTTGCAGTTTGTAGATATTACTGACTTTTTGATACTGGATACATCTTGCCTTTAATGGTGTTGGTCACCGGCTTTATAATATCCTAAGCATGGCTTTGTCTAAACTTACCCTTATTTGCTCTCATTATATCAGTGCATAGCAGAATGATTGCATACCTGCATGATGCTCTGTAGAAGAATATAAAAATGCTATCTCCAGTTAAGTGTGTAGATATCCATAAAGGACTGATGGTATATTTGGTACTCGCTAGTATGTGAGATGGTTTTTTTACTAAGCCTGTGATGGTCTCTGGCCTTTTTTTCCGATTTTTGCTGATTGCCTATTCCTGAGAATTAGACCTTCTCGACTGGTCTTGCTGTGAGTTTATTAGAACATATTTTGACAGTTAAACATGGGGTAATGGTATTTTGGCTACTCTCTAGAGAATGTGTGGTTGACTTTGGGAAAAAGCGTCAAGTGATCTCTATTTTTTAAAAAATTTCTCTGGCTTGTACTGGTTGGGCTATTGTTAGCTTGATGCTATAACCTGCCCTGCTGTGCAAGCTATTTTTCTAAGAATGGCACTTTGGCTTGCACTATAAAAACAATTGCCTATTTGTCCATTTTGTGTTTTTTATAATATAAAGAACAAATCTGCAGTTTCTGGTGAATTTTTGGGAAAATGGCCGGTGGGAGTGATTTTTTCGATTAGCGAGTTTAAAAACAGGTATTTGGTACTAGCTATATGGAAGATTATATCGGCTAAGACATAAGAAGAGAATCAACTATTAATAATGATGATATCTGAAAGGAATTAATTGGTTCTTAATTCTGGTATTAATATAGTTTGAAAAAATCCAAACATTTGTTTTAGACTCCTCTAGTTGCTCTTTAGGTCATGTTCCTTACTGTGCTACTCTGATGTATGTTGGTTTGGCTTTCGGTAATATACTATAGAGGCCCTTTTAGGCTTTATAAATAAAATAAAATTCAAGCTCGAACTTTGTTCAGACATAAACCGGGTGGGACTTCATCTCTTCAAGAGGTGTTTTAGCCATTTAAGATCGAATATCTAGTGTAGGTTCATATGTCTCGAGCTAACTTGGACTTGCTCCTATGGGGTTAAAATCTCCCCAACCTGATTAAAGAATGTGTTTTGGGTCTTTTTCTATAAAAACCTATATCTTTTAATCTCTTTAGAAGCTCTTAAAACTACGGTTAGGCATCAAATAAATCTGGAACTAACTTGATATATAGTAGCTTTGGGGGATTCTCACTCTCCGGGTTAGATTGGCTAAAAACCAAGGACTCTTATTATGGTTTAAAAAAACACAAAATACTTGTAGAGAATCATTTGTTTTTTCATTGCGACATGGATAACAACTGGGATGTCTAGCATCATCTGCGTACTCCGGGGGTTCACTAAGTGTAAAACTACCATATCACGTGCGTGCAAGACATGTTTGTAAAACCCCTTATCTGTGAATTTTGTTAAGAATATAATGTACCCTTTTCTTTTAAAATCTGTAAGTTTTTTTCAAATTTGAAAAAATAATGCCCTTCTGTATATATATTTCTGTAAGTTTCAAGAACTTTAAATACCCTTCTGTTGAACTCATGTGATAGGTTACATTTTTATTAGGTGACCTCCCCGGGTCTGCGTACAGTCACGTGCTAACGAATTGTTTTCTTGTGGCTATGGGTGCATGTGAGGGCTACCTTCTTTGATAAAAACATTCTCTTCTATGTGGTTGATGACTTGTGGCGGATCTCTTACCTTGAAGCAGCATCACCCTAGACTTTGGGATTACTGTCTCCCATGTTATACTTTGTTATCTTCATTACCTTGTACAAAATTTATTTTCAACTGCAAATAAATTATTGTACAAATCCATTGTATTTGCCTAGAATTGTTGGTCTGTGAACAGGTAGTGTTCGTTTGCATATATGTATCTATTTAGAACTGCTACACACACACACACACACACATATGTTGGTCTACATAGTTGTGGATAGGAAGTTAATGGAAGAAAAATGAGTCTAGTTATGAATGGTTGGTAAACTTAGTTGAAATAGGGGTATAAACTTTGGGTAGCTTACCCAAAGTTTATACCCCATAGTTGTGGCTAGGAAGTCAATGGAAGAAAAATGAGTCTAGTTATGAATGGTTGGTGAACTTAGTTGAAATAGGGGTATAAACTTTGGGTAGCTTACCCCTACATCAGCCCCTGTCATAAAATCTAATATGTAACTAACCCAAATGATTTTCTCATATTGAACTGATCATTTAATGTTAGAAAATAAACGGGAACAAGAGTTAGAATATAGACATGTGCTTTTAGATCTAGCTTAGCACGGGACCAAAGGGAGAGAAGGAAACGGGTCCAAAAGGGAGATGGTCTATCAAAGAGCAACGACCAGATAATGGAGCTCAAAAGACCTTAGGGTTAGCTTCATTAAAGACCTCCAAAGGTTAGTGTTGAAAGTCCTTAGACCTAGGATTTTAGGCAAGCTGGAGCTGACCTTAAGGTGGGAACCCTGCCCAACCTTGCGGTGCTTGTCGTGCTTGCTCACTAAGGTGCTTGAGGTGCTTGTCATGCTTGATGACTGGTGCTTGAGGGGCTTCATGACTAAGGTGCTTAAGAGGTGAGGTGTTTCAAAGTTAACCTAGATCCCTACACAAGGGGAGGTGAGCCCTACAAGTAGGGGCATGAGAGAGAACACACACACACACACTCACTCAAGGCAAGCCCAAGACAAAAGAGGCAACAAGGACACATGTCAAGCTCCTCCCCATGTTGCCCTCATAAGATGCCTAAAGCCTATTGGTTGGCCTCTAAAGGGGTCCAAGGAGAATTTAGTTTGTTTGATTAACTTTCAAGCATTATTCAAGCCCTCTCTCTCTAAGGGGTCCAAGGAGAATTTAGTTTGTTTAATTAACTTTCAAGCATTATTCAAGCCCTCTCTCTCTAAGGGGTAAGAAGGACACTTGTCCTAATGCTACCCTTGTTGCTTGATATGCACAAAGCATGTAATTGGCCATGCTTGAGGAGGTCCAATCATTTTCTGGCATGAGCTAGAAGAGGGGGACGACCCAAGCAAGGAGGGGGTGTGCTTGCCCATATACCCTCTCTCACACACTCACACACAGTCTCATTCTCATAGCGTGTTGTCCAAGAATTCCATCTCCTTCTCCAAACTTGAGAAGTTGAGAGCCTACACCAACAACTCTTTTCTATGGAATGAAAATCCAACCAAGAGCCAT